>NW_028292569.1:5970726-6040726 GCF_029948245.1 Actinia tenebrosa | reverse complement strand
TTTTTGCGACTTGAAGTTGTGAAAGGCCCATTGGCCCTCTTCTTCAGTCGTTTCATACAAGGCTCCTAATTTACCTATTACGTATGTTCTCAAATTACAGTCGTAATCGGTCAATCCCTGCTTCTGGACAACAATATCTAGCTGAGCAGTAAATGCAGCTCGCAAAGCAGGAACGCACAAAATGACCAGCCCTCAGCATTTTGGAGTATGAAAGAACGAAGCAAACATGGCGGTAGGTAAAGAGAAATTGTTTTTAATTTATTCTTTCTTTCCATATTTTTGTAGGCCTGCATATTATATTTTAGTCAAAAAATGCAAATGCTCGGTTACATTTGTCAGCTGGAATTGAGGGCTAGCGGCAAAACAGCTAATCGCTCTGTGATTGGCTGAAACAAAATCCATGCACCGTTCAGCTGGATTAAGATCTTATATTCCTTGTTTTAAAAGTTCAAAGGAATGTAATAGCCAGGTTAAGAAGGGTTCTGGTGTTGTCATAGCAACGTCTTGTATGTCATTTTTTTCAAGTTCATCATTATTTTACTGTAGGTTAATATATGGTCACTGTCTTTCTCAGCTGTTTATTCTTCCTAGTCCATTAAAATTCAGGTCATTATTGTGAGTGTAAGAAGACGCAGAAATCACTTATTCGTGAAAGAAAGAGAAAGATACATGCAACATAATGTAATTTATGCCATTTATTTTTTTGTTTTGCCCCCTGGACACCCCATGATTCCTTGCGATCAAAGACAGCTGCTTTATTATCAAGACACACTGTCTGTCAGAGTCAGAACCATGAATGGTCATGCTCTGAAGCTTATGAATATACATTAAACACAGAAAAAATGCAGGAAAAATAAAAAAATATGTTATAGATTTTAATCAAGATTTTATTAAATTAAAAATTTACAGTACAATCTTATGACTTCTGAAAAGGAGAAAGTTAAAAATTATAGTGATGACGTGTGATAAGTTGATTTGTCGTTACATGACTATCATACACGTACCTCTGAAGGTTCAACTATTGCAGTACTATTCTTCCCAAACTTCCTACAAAGAGAAGAAGCGATTGATAAACCTCCCGCTCCGCCTCCGACGATCACAAACTGATACGAAAGCCGAGCATGGCTGACAGTACTGGTGCTCAGAGAACGATTTTTTGCAGCTAGAAAAAACAATCTCTTCCCAAACATTCTTTTGACTTCATTCTGAAGATACTATAAATGATGAGGAAACTGAAAATCCCAGTATTTTGAAGATTTTCTCGATTTCTAACAGCTGTTTTGATTGGCCAAAAACAGCCAAGCACGGTCCAGACACGTGCAAGACGTGCATGCTTTAAGTGGTTATTATAAACGGAAGTTGTGATTGGATGAAATGTCTGGGAACGTGTGAGCTGTCACATTCACATCTGGCAAAGAACCCAGTCAAATAAATATGTAAATTTTGAAGTAAAAATAAAAATTCAAGTTCATGTAAAACTACATGCAGCCTTTCTTGCCTTTGCAAACCGCAAAACAAATTCTATTTGAAGTCCGTCTCGTCTGAGGTTGAATTTACTAAATTTTGAGAAGCGTGGGCTTCCTGTGGAATTTCCCACTAACCGGAAGTACAATCAACCGGAAGTCATTAATCAAAATACTCCGCTGTCAAAACTCAGTGCAGGCTCATTGTTGACATTTGAATTTTTTCGAGCTTCGATCAAGTTGCAAAAGTTTCTTAATTTTTTGGCTGAAAATGGTAATTGTTCTATTGATTTCGATCTTAACTAAATCTAGGTTTATAATATGTGTCATTTTATCGTTATTTTACTTTAAAAAATGTTAGTTTTATATAAATATAATCGAAAATCAATATTCAACACGCCGCCCTACCCAATCTAATCTATGAATTTTAATATTTTTAAGCCAGTTAATATCTTTGAAATATTTTTATTTTTAGGAGCATTTTTCTGCTGATGAAATCGACGGTAGGTTGAATTATTTAATATCTATATTATTCTATGTATTTTTATATGTTGTAGGTCTATATTCATTCAATAACATCGGATAGTAATGTTATAACTATGACATACTTCGGTATGTGTGAGACATTACCTGTGTTTTTAAGTCAGTTTTACCGAATTTCGCTAACTCAGAAGCTTTGTTTTAATATAATTTTGTTTACTTTATGTATTTTTGAAGGATATGTTTCATATTTTGTTTTATTAAAAGCCTTTTTTTTAGATTTTGTCATCCTTTTCCCCCTCTGATAAATAACAAAATGTCTCTAATGAGTTCGTCAATATTCAAACCCAACATATATGATAACAATTAATCTGACCATCAAATTTGACTTTCCTCGGATCCAACCTGTCTATATTGAGATATTATCAATATGTATTAAGATTCCCATGGTCTTTTTGATAGAATTCAAGGAATGCTTCAGTCTCAATGACCAAGACAGTGATGGATTCATTGGACGAGAAGAGTTAGAAACAATAATGAGATCTCTTGGTGAACCAGTGACGTACATTGAGATTAACGAAATGGTCAAAAGATTTGGTAAGAAGAATATTTTTAAAAACTCTTTCTACTATTAATTTTTATATGCCAAAATATGGCAACCAGTTTAAATAACTATTGTTCTGCAATGACTAGTGACTAACTAGCCTCTCATACATGCAAAAATGCTTTTATGTTTCCATGTGAACATAAGGCTAGTAGGTCACTAGTCAGTTGCTATTCAGTGCAGAACAATAGTTATTAAAATTGATGATATATGCCGATTTTAAAACACTGGTTTAGCTAATGTATTGCTACAGAGAAGAAGTAAGACCAATTATTAAGATAAAAGTGATTAGAAAATGCTGCTGATGTATCAGTTACAAATCCAAATAAATACAAAGCTAACTCACTGATGTTTTCAGGAAAGAATCGCATCAAGTTTCCTGACTTTCTGAAGTTGATGGCTGAGCAACGAGCAAAGAAAAGCAAACCTGCAGAGGAAATTCTTTCAGCTTTTGCAGCATGCGACAAAAGGAATACCAAATCCATCAGTCGAGCAGAATTAAAACACTTTATGGTAGATACTGGAGAGAAAATGTCACAACAAGAATGTAAGATTATTTTTCCAGAAAATGTTTGTACCCTCCCCCCTCCCCCCCTCCCCCCTCCCCCCTCCCCCCCTCCCCCCTCCCCCCTCCCCCCTCCCCCCCTCCCCCTCTCCCCCCCCCCATTAATGGGATCAGTAAGGGGAGGGGAGAGTCCTAGGAGGGTATATTGTGTAGGACTTTCCAGAAAATATCCATACTTCTCCCAGGAAGCTTAAGGGAGATTAGAATTTCCAAGGGATTGGGAGGGTTTGAGGAGGGTATATTGTGTAGTACCAGAAAATGTCCATACCTCCCCCATGGAAGGGGGTTGGAATTTCCAAGGGGTTGGGAGGGTTTGAGGAGGGTACATTGTGTAGTTCCAGAAAATGTCCATACCTCCCCCACAGAGGGGGATTGAAATTTCCAAGGGGTGGGGAGGGTCTGAGGAGGGTATATAATTTGTGTACTAGATTGGCAATTCCAAAGGATACAGTGCATTGACAAGCCTTGGGCTTATATTTTTTAACAGTTGAAAAAATGATGAGAGATTGTGGTATGGATCGCACTCAAACAATCCGATATCAAGGTATAGTTTAGTATTAACTTATTATTAATATTGATAAGATTTGAAGGAGTAAAAGTTGATTATTTGCGTTACTGCTATTTTCACAAACATGTACTTGCCAGTTCCGAGCTTTTTGCAATCAAATCTAATCAGTCTTTCATATATTTTTATGACATGGAAAAACCAAATTTTATTGTACAGCTCGCAGCTACAGAGTTCGCATGTTTATGAAAGTATCATTCAAGGTAAAATCTGCATTTAAATATTTTTTTTTTTGAAAATCTGGAGTCGTGTAATAATAATGGTTATTCTCATTCAGCCCATTTCAAAACCTCAATGCGCTTTGCAATGATTATTTTTGGGGGAGTTGAGAGACTGCTATTACAGCACAAATTGCAGCCATGCAGTGTAGACTAGAAGTTGGCTGACCGGATCTTGAATTGGATTGGCAAAAAAAAATATTCAAATTTTCAGCCTTTAAAGAGTAGTGATAATCTTAATGTATAGAACAATCATGCCCAACCTTCAACATTTGAATTATGCTTCTAGATTCCGAATTTTGAGAGGTTTTTTAATTTTGGAAAATCGGGAACCGAGCATGACTGGACTGGACTGGACTTCGTTCAATTGGATTGTGCGGATCGAATCACGTTTTTTACTCCGAATTTGTGGCCTTTACACTTTATTTTTTATTTTAATACCTATAACTAGTAGTTCTGTGCTAAAAGTTTTCAAAAAAATCAATATTTTAATTTTTTTCTATAACTGGAAAACTATTTGATCTTAGCTTGACATTTTGGTGTAAGTGATAAAATGAGGTTTACCCAGAGTTAATGAGTCGTTCTGTAATCAAGAAATGCAGCAGTATTTCATACATTTCAGGAATGAGGTCTAATCATTATTTTCTTTTTTTTTCCCAGATTTTGTACAAGCCTTAACTCAAGTCAAGTAAAGCACTTTATGTTAGCAATTTTAACATCTCTTCGCAGAAGATATCACAAAAGCACAAGAATTTTTATCAATCATTACACTCGTAGTCTGACTTGAAGTTTTGGCTTGCATGTCAGTCCTGTACTGATCTTAAAGAGTTCAATTTTAAAAGCACACACACACAGGCATTCAATCAGGTTCAAAGCATATCATAGAAGCCGAGACTGAAAGGTATTCTGGTGAAATGACATTATTATCCTCTGCTGTGTTCATCTGAGATACACAGTCGATATGAAAAATCTGTTAAAAGCCTTCATGCTCTCTGTCAGTCCAATGTATCAACATTCCACAAGTTATATCACTAGATACATCTGATAGTCATTTTTTCATATCATAAATACCGCTGTGATTTGAGAGTGAAGACTCATCTCCGCAGGCTTAGCCTCGCTTAAGAGTAAATCATTTGCAAATGCCAACATTAATGTAAAGAATGTGCAGCTTGAACAATACCAATGTTTTGAAATCCCAAAGACTTTCAGCGGTATCTGTGAATAGCTGACTTATAAACGAGGCTAAGCCTGTGCAAATGAGTCTGTAGTCTTCAAAAACAGCAGTATGCATCGAATGTGAAACTGGTGTATTATGTACTTCCCTTGTACCATTTTGGTCTCAGATTCTATGTTTTCGAGCCAGACAAAGATTTTACAATTGAGTAGACACCTTTAGATAACAGGTTAAATAAATGTCTTGGTAAACAGGTATGGATAATGTAGATAGAATGAGAGACAAGTGCAATAGCATGCTACCTTTAAGTCCTTGATACAATGCATCATGGGATACAAGGGGTAGAGTTCTGCAGCATCTATACCATAAATCCTGACTGGTTTTATCTAAACAAATGAAACCTTTTAAGGTATTTTACCTGGAATTAATTCCTTGTTTCAAAAACAATGTATTTTAGAAAAAGATATTCAGTAACTTAAATATGTAAAAAAACTGCAATAAAATAATAAACTGCAACTATGATATGATGATGGTGATGATGATGATGATGATGATACAATGATGATGATGATACAATGATGATGATGATAATACAATGATGATGATAATGGTGGTGATTATGATGATGATGATACATGATATGATGATGATAATAATAAAAGAAATAAGAAGTGACATCTATAGAATAGACCTTATTCGTTCTGGTTCAATGTTTTCCCATTTTAGACCATGTGTCATTCCCTTGAGTATTTTTTCTTTCTTTACCATGAATGCTTTTCAGCTATGGTGCAATGTTTTCCCATTTCAGACCATGTGTCATTCCCGTGAGTATTATTTCTTTCTTTACTAGGAATGCTTTTCAGCTATGGGGCAATGTTTTCCCATTTCAGACCATTTGTCATTCCCTTGAGTATTATTTCTTTCTTTACTAGAAATGCTTTTCAGCTGTGGTGCAATGTTTGCCCATTTCAGACCATGTGTCATTCCCTTGAGTATTATTTCTTTCTTTACTAGGAATGCTTTTCAGCTATGGTGCAATGTTTTCTCATTTCAGACCATGTGTCACTCCTTCGAATATTATTTCTTTCTTTACTAGGAATATATATAAATATATATATATATATATATATATATTGTGCAATGTTTTCCCATTTCAGACCACCTGTCATTCCCTAGAGTATAATTTCTTTGTTTAATGTTTGCGCATGAAGACACATGAATCTACTCACAAATGATACCGATTTTTGGAATCGAACCTTGATTGCATTAATGAGAGGCATTTTAATGTCAATTCAATGACGTATAGTATGACCATAAATCAATTTAAAAAATCATCCTAAAAATAGCCTATTTAAACAATGACATTTATCTACCATTTTAAATGCTACGCTTGGTCAACCACAAAAACTTGCTTTTCAAACTTATTTACATTTACATTCCATTGAAATGACATCATATCTTCTAGAGAGCTCGTTGTCTTCAGAGGAGACCAATTTTTCGCTTATATGTTCTTCCTCGGTCCAAATTCATTAAATTTTTAAAACTCCTAGATTTTTTAAATTTGTGGCCGGATTTGAATGCTTATTTTGATTTTAGAATTATAAATCGGAAATTAACAGTTCTTAAATGGGTTCTATAACAATTAATTACCTTAATTAATTGATGTGTCAATTACCACACGTGTCGTGGAGCACCACGCTTTAGATTCATTACACGATATGACATTTTGTTGGCTTTCCTTCAAAATTCACCACAATATGAAACATTGCCAAAATACTTTTTGAACCTTTTATATCCATCTTAAATTTAAAATCTTGTTTTGTACGCAAGTTTTAAAATGCTTAGGGATATTTACCAAAACCATTTATTTTCGAATTCTCGACCATTTAAACCCACTTTATTGACTTTTTCCAAATATTTAACGCATGTACATTGCTGGCTTTTTGCAACCAAATATATGAAAGCACTTTGTTGGCTTTTCGTAACGATTTCGAGTGCACTTTATTGGCTTTTCGCAACTATTTACGAGCACTTTATTAGCTTTTTACGACGATTTTCAGCTTTTTTTCTTTATCTAATATATCAATAAAATATTTATTTACGGGCAGCGTTAGGAGGATATATCTTACACCTACGCGTTTTTATAGCTGATTTCCACAAAGCAATCGAAATCAAAAAATTCTAGAAGATATACAATTTTGATGTTCTTTTCTTTATAATTCGAATGATTGAAAGGTTGATTAGGGGGAGTAAGAACACCATGAAATGGATTAGGAAATATAATGTTCTATTTTTAATAATTGCAGTCGGGTGTGGTTACTAATTAGATGCCATTACTATAGAGCGATCTGTCTCAAGGGATCACTCCCCATGAAATATGAACTTTGTAAGCGATCGTGCTTATCGTGAGAGACAATATATATCTTATACGCGATCAATTATCATAATTTATAACTTATCTCTCAAAAAACGTCCACCTCTCCTAAGACTGAGACACCTAAGAACATCCCATCCACTTGGATCCGGCATTACTCAAGTGTGACCACTTTCCTTAAGTAACCACTCCTCATGCAGAAGGGAATACCTCTCTAAGGGGTCACCGGCTCAAAAGGGGCCAACCCTGATAAGGGACCACCGGCAGTAAACAGGACTACCTCTGATAAGGGACCACCGGCTCAAAAGGGAACACCTCTAATAAAAGACCTTCATTTACGAGTGGACACTCCTCATATGGGACCACCTGGCACCACGGAACTCTCCTCTTCAGAGATCATTGGTATCTCCCATTAATTGAACGACAAATCCCCCCGGAACCTCTCTCAGCCATATCCCAGTAGGAGTCGCCAAATGTATTGATACCCCAGATGGTCAGTGACGTCATATATCAAGTACCTTGCTGGTTTCATTGAAGTTTCTCCAGATGACGACACAGGGTGGATATCACATTGCTATACATCCCACGCTTTATAACCATTATTATAGTATTATTATATTACTCGCATACATTCTGCTATCATTCTGCTATATAAAGGGCAACGTTCAGCTACAGATTCATAGACTGATCCTAGATATCTTCATACTGAGCGCCTTCCGCAGGCAATTACCAAAGAATTAGCAACAGCTTTTGAGGAGAGCTTCAACCGCGAGGAAGAATTAATAACGATACAAGGTAAGACTATTAAATAATTTGAATTAATCTCTTTTAAACTTCAAATTTTAAACCAGATCTTGTTCCTCCGGTCTCTATCATAATTTTTTCCCCTACCTTTTTTGTTGAAGAATTTCATTTTTATAACGATCTTAAATAAGAAACTTGAATTTACAAAATTAATCTATTTTGAACTTAAAATTATAAAAACCGTTGTTTCTCTAGTCTCTAATAATTTAGTATAATTTACTTCTGTCTTTTTTGTTCGAGAGTTTTATTATTATAACGATCTAAAATAAGAATTTTAGACAAGATGTTGTTGCTCCGGTCTCTAAGGATTTATACATCTTTTTTTTTCTTTCCTTTTGACGTAAAGGAATGCTTGGCGTTAAATTCCGGGCGTTAACGATCTTAGGGCGTTGTTTCGTATATCGTCTTGAGATTCTAGGTGCGGAAGCAATGTTTGATAAACAGCAACAACGTATCAGCAAATATCTCTTGACACAAAGGGTTTTTTTCTATCCGGTCCGGATGTTAAACTGTTGGCCTTACTGATTAGTTATCAATCGATGCGATTGGTTTAATCCGCTGTGAAATTGAAACCAAAACAGGAAAAAATATTTACGTATTTTAATTTGATCTCTCGCTCAAGGCGTTTTTAACTCACTGGGCATGATGGTTTTAAACTTCAATCCACCTCAAATTAATCTAAGTCAAAAGACTGAATTGAAACAACCTCTGGGCTGATCTAAGTCAGGGCATGGCTAACTCACAGATCAAACCCTGAAACAACCTCTGTGCTGATCTAAGTCAGAGCATGGCTAACTCACAGATCAAACCCTGAAACAACCTCTGGGCTGATCTAAGTCAGGGCATGGCTAACTCACAGATTGAACCCTGAAACAACCTCTGGGCTGATCACGGCATAAAAAAACTTTTTGCAAGGACAGGTCGCCCACGGAGCCAGGCGGTGAAGACAGGTGCATTTTTGATTATTGTGATTGATATAATCTAACGTCTTTCTAATAAATTTCAATGTTTACAAAGTAAATTTTCGAAAAGGAAAGAAAGAAAGACAGAAAGAAAGAAAGAAAGAAAGAAAGAAGGAAAGAGAGAAAGAAAGAAAAAAAGGAAGGAAGAAAGGAAGGAAGGAAGAAAGAAGGAAAGAAGAAAGAAAGAAAGAAAGAAGAAAGAAAGAAGAAAGAAAGAAAGAAAGAAAGAAAGAAAGAAAGAAAGAAAGAAAGAAAGAAAGAAAGAAAGAAAGAAATAATTCCAATAAACTTTGAGTGACATACCAATGGTTTATTCATATGTTAGATTAAGAATTAAATCGTGCATTTTATCACATGGCATTGAAAAGGCTTCCCGCGGAATTTATTCGATTAGGAAATTAAGATTTATCAAAATATTGAGTGGGACGAGGTTGACAGCTTTTCTGTTACACTTTTAACATTGATAACGAAATTACATGTATAACCATGGGCGTGTTAAGGAATCGAATGATACAGTAGAAAGTTAACAGCATTGGAATGGCTTTCTTATCGCGTGGGAATTAAAGGAAGTTAAATAAATGTGTGCGGGTGTGGCGGAGATAAAGATTTCAATAACAATTTATGATATTGAATTTGCTTCGGTACTTCATATCAGAATGTGGGCGTGTTTAAGAATAACAACATTTCAATGGCTTCCAGGGTAGATCTTGGTATTTAAAGATTACAGTAACAGATAAAGGGTTTGTTTTTATTTGTTATGGTGAATGTTGTGTGACATTGAAACAACTTCCACGGGTTAGTCAGAAATTTTGATGAAATACGCGCCATATATAGTACGAGTGAGTTAATCAGCATAAGGTGACACTTAAGTGGTTTCCCTCTTTGATATGACAAGCTATTAAATACGCTACATATAAGAGCCAACGGGTATGTTATAGGTTGAGTGACACTGAAATGGCTTTCTCGTTTGATTGGCGTTGAAATTGTTACGCTACATAACAGTGCACGGGTGTTATAGGTTGAGTGACATTAAAATGGCTTTCCCGTCTTATTTATCGTTTTATAAAATCACGGATGTTTTATCAATTAAAAAAATTGAAATGGCTTCCTTGTTTGCTTATGGTTTATATTAAGTGAAGCCAATACACGATATATCTTATCGCAAACTGAGGCGTGTCCTCTATTGACAGTGAAATGGCTTCCTTATTCTATATTCCATATATTTATTAATACTTAATTCGAGATTCTAATTTTTAAAAAAACCACTTTTTTTTCAGGTGTCAGAATGAAACTTGCAACATTGCTCTTGGTTGTCGTCATACTCCATGCTATGACGTCATATTCTTACGTCACAGCTAAACCATTCTCCGTCGAGAGGTGTTTAGAAAACTGCAATACAAGATACGTCGACTGCTTTCTTTTCTTACGATGTGAAGCCAACCCTGACTCGGAAGTATGTCAGAAATGCGAGTTGGGGATCGAAACGTGCATGAACCAATGTCCCGAATACTAAAAGATAATTACTGGAAATTTGAAGAATACGCTTGATATTTTAACAATTTCATCAAACGTAACCTGAACAAATTTTTCCTTCGTTGTCAAGAAAGGCGACTCCTTGACGAAGTATTTACGACGAATTACGATTGGAGACCGAAGAGCTTCCGAAGACATTACGAGTTTATTTACACAGAAACTATGAGCTAGTGTTTGGGTTGAATACCTTAAAACAAACGAGCACAAACCGTCTAAAACAGTTATATAAACGTGATTTATCCTCAAATTGAAGAAATATAACTAGATATGTATGAAATACTATAAAAATTAAAATATGAAAACCACTAAAAAAATGACTTACCATAGCTTGATACTTTGACCTTTTTCTCGCTCTTGCGCGTGCCGTTTCAGCTATAAAGGAAAAAGGGTTATAATAACTAACGGATAAGATTCTTACGGAATGCTGGATCTTTTTCCCCAAGACTTTCATCAAAACCTTGAATGTTTATGCAGTTTTCCACTGACCGCGAAAAATCGCGGGCCCTACTTACTGACCACGAGTATCGCGGGCGCATCTAATGACCACATTGCATTATGGGTGATCTATTTCTATTTGACTATTTGTTTAAATGAACTTAAAAAAGAAATCAAAATTAAGTATAAAATTTACTAAGTTTTTGTTACCTCTGAAAACTTAACTGGGTGGGCGTTAATAACTGACCACAAAAATCGCGGCCTAACTTGACCACAAGTTTAGCGGGCGCATAAGATGGGGGCGTCAGTTATTAGTCTTCCTCAGGGAAGACGGGTGGGGGAGGATCAACAGGTGCTTGGGGAGTCCTTTGTCAATCGGAAATACCGACACACTAGTTTTTGGAATGCCTTCCCATAACAATGGGTTTATTGTTAGAGTGGGAAACATACGGCACTGAATTATAGCACGTACTGGGTACACACGCGGACATGCCGTAACGTTGAAATGGCTTCTCATAAGTAATAAAATATATCGTATAAAAATTCATATAGGCGGGATTTTTGAATAGAACAAGAGAAATTTTGAAATTTTCGAAATCTACTCACATCATTTGTAACAATACAACAGCTGTAGAAAAGTCGCCAAAAATTCGAGCATGCATCGTGCTATCACAAAACTTAAAACATTTTTGCCTCTCTTATACTTCTCACAAGAAAATGTAGATATATTTTTACTTAAATCTAAAATCGTGGACAATAGTAAACTAAAGCGAAGCATAGCTTTTATAGCAAACAGGTGGTTGTGAATGCTAATAAAGGAAAACGTGGAACTATGGTGAACGGTAAAACTCTCAAAGGAGTATTATATCACACCCTATGTCATCTAAGAAACCTGGTCCAGTCATCGGTCTCCAAGACACCATTTTATGTCTTTCTGTTTTCAATTTTTTTATTTATTGTAATCGAGGTCTTTAACTGCTGTTTTGTCTCGAAAACGCTATCAAAAATTCAATGACATTTTGTCTAGATTTTTTTTAAATTAACGGTTTTCTAGAGGGATTGTCGAATGAAGGTCTATTTAATTGTCGTGAGCTGCCCTTCGAGTGTTATTTTGTACCAGATGTTTGTTTTTTCCTCGTGGCGAATAAACTCAAGGAGGTCATTATAAATATCACAAAAATAATTAACGAGAACAGAGACTCTGGGTGAAATTATATAAAGTAGGAATTCGTGTGAATTCTGTTTTCTACGCGTTTGTTATAAAATATAACGAGCATTTTGTGCGCTTCTTTTTCCTTCGAATCATCCTCATAACGTTATATCAAACTACACTTTATTTTCAAATATGTTTTTTTTTTCCTTCACAAAACGTTTCTTGGTATTTTCACGAGTTATTGGTCAGGAGAAATATGAACATTTAGACAATAGATATCAAAGAAAAAACCATGATCTATTGTTTTGAAATTTGAAAAATAGTTTTAAACAAATAGGTGATGTCTTGGAGAGATTCTGATAGATGAATTAGGCGAGAGGCATCCAGGTGTGTTGTGCTTCTTGCTGAGAAATATTTCTGACTCAAAAGTAATAGAAATTGATATATTTTTTGTGTATTCTTTAATTGGCTAAAGAAAAAGAAGCACAGTGGGTTGTTTTGTCTTACTGGAATATAACAAATACAGCATTCCAGTTTTCCAAAAAAGGAAATGAAATTTTGGGTTATAATAATAAAGTGGTTAATTTTAGAATAAAGGTTCAAAAATAACTTCTGTCAAATGAAGAAAATAGCATATTTATAAAACCTGGAATGACGTAAGATTGTCTTGCTCGTGGGCGATCGTCATGATCAGGGGGGTGATGTAAAGACGAATAATGACTAAGAGGGGAAGTGTTGGTAAAATTATTATATCTGGTTGGGATTTTAGTTCAGTTCCAATTTCGCATGAGCCGAATCAAATTGAAACAATGGATAGCAAGGCGGTCTTCTTTGATGTTAATAAGTTCGCCTCATGTGAAGTTCGACATTTAACTTGAGCCTAAGATGCCTTTTTACATCTTCTTTTGACTCGAAATTTAAAATCAACTTTTAATTAAAAGATATTTACAACCATTACTCTGCCACAAAGCCTTATTTCCCAATTAATCCCACTCACTGGAATCCCGAACTGGTTAATTTTTATTCGTTTAAAGTGTTTTGGTCATAGTACGACGACAGAAAAAAAAAAAAAAAAAAAAAAATCCACGTATTCAAATAATGACTTTTCTTCGATCATCTTCCGACATTAAATTAAATCTCAGAAATTACTTTTTTCATTCATTGTTTTTCCCCCCAGACAATGCGGTATGGACGAAGATCATAAAATTATAAAAATATTTTATTTATTTTTCTTTCTTTCCTCTTTGCCTATCGAAATTTGACTGTCGATCATGAAGTAAAAATGCCCTAGCAAATTTTTTACCACACAGAAGTCACCGAATCTTAAACGGAATGATTTTTGTTTTTTGTTGAACTTGAAGTACAAAGTTCCTATTTCTTGAATTTGGCTTTCTTTGTCAAACGTTTCAAATTTCAATTAAGCGTTTCTTTTTAGGAAAAAAGACAACAACTATGAAATCTTAGACTAAAAAAAAATTAAAAATAAATAACATATCGCTTCTTTAAGCGTGGTTTGGTTGTAAAATCAGCGACAATTGATATTAATTGATTTAAAAAACATTTTCACACCATGGTTGAGAAAAACGTGGTCCTCTTGACAGACTATATCCTTGTTTGCTCAATTCTACATCTGCTCTTTCATGTACAGGAACGATATAAAAGAATGGCTTTTGAAAGGATTATTACATTCAGTTCAAGCGACCATTTAAGTGTTCAAGAACAAAGATCAAATGAAATTTTGGGCTCCAAGACGCAGCCAGAATAAGATGGTAAGAAACGTAGTTTAAGTTTAGTTTATTTTAAAATCAAGTTTTTGTGCTTTGAGATTTTATGACTCGATTAACAGAAGACTATTGCTTGATAAATGATTTGGGGTCGTTTTGGCAAAACATTATTGACAAAATCGTGGGTTTTTCTTTGTTGGAAATTACAAAAATTGTACTTGATATAATAATATATTAGAATCCTTCAATTTTATTTCTTCGATGACAGATCGAATTTTGCCAATCACACTGATACAATCGCGCCGCGGAAGAAAAAAAATCATAACTTAATTTTACGAACGATCGATTCAAGTTTTTGAAAAGGATACTGAAAAAGACAGAGTGAATGAAAGAAAATTCGATTTGAGAAAAAATTGACGTGGTGATATTTGATTGGCTGCTCGTCCATCAGCTTCGCCGCCTTTTTTTATAAGATTTATCATTCTCCCGTATTTCACGTTTATGACTACAACTATCAGAAACCTCTTCGAATATTATTCGCATTTTTTACTGAATCGAATTATGTCCTTTACGAATTAAATTACTGATGAGCCTCAATGAAGGATAATTACAATACGCATATAAAAGCCTACTATAAATGTTTTAGAATATATTGTTAACAACGTTAACTCAAATCGTTTTTTAAACTAGATGAACGAAAAATGCTGAGACGTATAGTCGGAATACATACGGAATAATATTGGACGCTAAAACACATAAGACCTCTTTGAATAGGACGCTTGCATGAAGGCGCCATTTGACTCCAACTACCATAATACTTGGCGAATTTTCTTTCTTATTTAAATTTGTATTCCCTCATGAGAATGTATAGTAAGACAATCAGTGCTATATTAACTGAACCAAAGGAAAGTGTGCAAGGAAGTCTGGTAGTAGAGATCTAAAAAAAAATCCGTCATCTTTGGCATTCGCCATCTTGAATTAATACATCATACGTACCTTTCTCCAGATGAGTTCCAGAATCCTTTGCGTGTTCGTCTTCCTCGTGGTCGTCACGTGCTCTCCTGTTACCTCATTGGTCCATTACAAGTCTTACTGCGCAAGACGATGCATGTTGGAATTCAAGGAATGTCTTTCGATACAGAGTGAACCAATGATAGTCTGTCCTGAGGCTCTTTATTTCTGTCAATCATTATGTAAAAAGTAAGCTATTGGTAACCCTGTGGTTTTATAAGAATGTATTTATAAGTACAATATATTTAAGAAAAAATGAGAAATATATTTATGTATTTATTTATTTTGAAGAGAAAAATGACAATAAATCTGTTACAAATATAGCTGTTGTAGCGATTCTTTTTGCAATTGCCCTATTTACGGGTTTTAGAACAATTTTCGGTGAATTTGCGTTGATTTGAACCCCTCCGACAACCATGATCCTTTGCGTTTAAACAATGGATTGTTTTGATGTGACGTCATAGTGAAATAGGCTCATTGCTTCTAGCTTTCTGTGGTTAATTAGTATAATCGATATCAATTGCAAATAAACAATATGGATTGAACCTGGCCATGTTTAAAGAACAAGCATTTTGGATTAAAACAAAGAAAGAAACGAGAGGAGAGGAGAGGAGAGGAGAGGAGAGGAGAGGAGAGGAGAGGAGAGGAGAGGAGAGGAGAGGAGATAATGCCATAAAATGAAACCATCTCTTAAAAATGTGGGTGGAGAGAGGGAAGGTCGAGTTAAATGATTTAATGCGATAAAATTCGTATTATCGGAGTCTCATTGTCTGAAGTAGTTGTGGATTTTATTCTACAATATGGTTCAAATTGTCTTGAAAAATAAACGGTGGTTTGCGGATAACAGCAAGCTGTCTTAGCAACAGAGCATGCGTATACCATTCCACACGTACCACTCACGTCAAAATCTTTTCAACTGAAAATAAATTCACTTAATACTGATAATACCTTTATTATGTAGTTCTACGATAAATAAAATGGTTTTACAATTGCTTAAAAGCGTCCAAAATCACTGTATGTCATGGCTCATAATTTATGTTACCACCAAATAAGGAATTCTTAATTTTTTGAAAGGTCTAATTTGCGATGAGTAAATCATGAGGAAAGATTAAAACTAGTAAAAATCTCGCCAACCTGTTGTACAAAAATACCAAAGATCTAGAATTGGCGCCACGAATTTTATCAAGAGATCTAATCAATCTTACTCTATCTTTGGTTTTCATTTCTTATATCATTTTGGCTTTCTTGAATTAAAAAGATAAGTTAGTAAAAGAAAGAAGAATCGACATATAAATGACACGCGCGCGTCGAATTTTCCCGCGCTTTTTGCATCATACTCAAATTGACTCCAATAATTTCTAAAAATATCCCAATCACGTAGTAATACTACCTGTCGTTTTCTTAAAGTTATTTAGCACAAAAAATATGCTTTTTGGAGTGGAGTAAGCCACAAAATAGACTAATAAAGAGACAGATGCCTTGTGACCGAAAGTCGTAAAAGAATTGATTGAAGCTATTCCAGATGGGGAACGTGGCATTTTGCATGGATTACCGCAAATGAAACCTCAATATTTTATGGTTTTGTTGTTTTCTCTATTTAAAGGCGCCGAGTTTGACAATTGAATTATATTACTTGAACATAAAAGACTTAGAAAACGTCTTAGAAAAATCTAGACTTCTAGATTTTAGATCTAACAAAAACAGTTTTGAACAAGGAAAGAGGCAAGAGAATACCGAACAAGGTAAGAAATATTGCTGAGTAGTTCTTTTCTTCTGAGTTTCGTCGAGTTTCAGCTCTAATCCGGCAAAGAATTAATCTAATTGCATGTTAAATTGAAAGATGATACCATCAAATATGGACGAAACATTTCTTCCAAGATTACGAATAATTGGCCAAATAAAAAGTACGATGTCAACGCTGTTGTTTGTTAAGCACAGATATTTTTGCTTTTAATTCATTTCTACAATTTTTGAAAGGATTATTCGTTCAGGAAACGATCAATTTTGAAGCTTTTACGATATAATCCAAACAATTGGATTGTAAATTAATATTCTTCCAAATTCCAATATTTGATTTCTTCAATTTCTCAACTTAAAATTTTTTTTTGAAAAGTCAAACGGTTTAAATTTATCACCTTTTGGAATAGCTTTCTGTTATATATTTGATCGACACATTTTTTCTTTAAAAAACCAAGATGTCGCTTCATTAGGTCAGTCATTGACAAAAAAAGCTACTGCGCAAGTGCGACATAGATTTTAAGCTGATGACGTCAGTAGCTAAAAGGTCCCACAGCTAAGTACGTCATTTCTATTTTCCAGATGAAGGTTGCCATGGTGTTAGCTCTGATCATGCTCAGCGTGGCTCTTTGTCCCGCCATATCTGGAACTGGAATGAGTGGCTGCAGTTTAAAGTGCTCAGGAATCATTGCCCATTGCCATGACAAAAGACATGAATGTATGGAAACTTTTAAAGACTGTCTGTCGGTCTGCCAAGGAAGCGACTGGAGGCGATATAGATTCTCTCACGAGGGATAACATCGCGGGATTCCCGCGGGATTATAGTCAACTTGGATCATCAGACTTTTTATAAATGACTCAAAAGTTTGATATCATCCAGAGAATAAGTTATACATATCCCGAAGAATATTAAAGGGATGAGTAAGAGCTGTCTCGCGGGATATATCGGTACAACGTGCACAATGACCCGCGGGACGTAATAGGATAACTTATTAGAGATTACTTGTAAAATCCTCAAGGGATGCGAAATAATATAAAGAAAAACCGTGAAACAAAACAAATATTTTTTTAAAACTTATGTAACTTTACAATGACTGCAGTGTTGAATTGTTTTGAATATCTATTGAATTCCCAGACTGCACTTTGTATTACGTCATCGATGCCGTGTATGACGTCACTGATGCCTCGTTGACGCCTTGACTTGAATTTTCACAACAAAATGTGAATGCATGGTTGTAAGCATATTTATAAATTGTTGAATAAACAAGATTGTACAGCAGTACGTAGTATTGAAATCTTGTTGATCATCGATTGTTAACCGGGTCGAAATGAACTCGAATTAACGCGGCTCTCAATCAGAACCTTGAGACTATTTGCGCATGTGCGTAGAGCCAACGACCCCACAATTGGTAAAATTTATCTTCAACATAAAATCAAATGATCCCACATGGAACACCGCGACCACAAGAAAGTAGTCATCTAAGAAACACTCCTTTAATCGCTGGTCATAGCAATGGGTTAATCACCTACGGTCTAGGGGCCGACTAACCTCTCCCTTAGGCTTCTGCCGAGCTTCCTGATCAGTCATTGGATAGCGGTGTCGGGGCCGAAATCTCTGGCATAGCCGTAAATGCTTCGCGCTGCCATACTGTGCTTCAGCACTGGGTCTGGAGGTATGGTCCCAAATTAAATAAGAAATGTAATCAGAATGAAAATGTACTAAAAATCAGAATATCAAAATGGATAATGAAGATCGTGAATGCGTGAAAGGAAAGAAGATAAACGAATGAATGAATGAAAGAACGAAAGAAAGAAAGAACTTATTCACACTTTCAGCAAAGAGTCGTAAAAAATCACAGCTTCAAGGCCCACAAATCCTGCGCCTAATTCAACTCATTTTGTCATTTCCTGGAAATGGCGCATAAAATGCCAAAGAAAGCCAAGAAATAAAGTATCTTAGAGAAATACGGCGAGGAAATGAAGTCAGGAAGCCAGTTGAATGCCTTTATCCGTATGATTGACACCTCTATGAGTCTTCATACTTGATCAGTTTCGAAACAAGTCTATTTAACTAAAAATAAACCACGAAAAAGGCAAAAGAAAGAAAGAAAATGTAATATATATATAACTATAGCTCATGATCAAAGAATGAATTTGAATTATTTAAGAAACGGTCTCACTTATTTAGTGAGCACATAAAATCACTGAAATAAAGTTTTGAAAATTTCGCTTGTTTCTTTTTAGCTTTACAACGCTATCTTTGAAGAATAATAGAGGCATTCAAGGACCGATTTAGGTCAGTTTAGTTTAAATCATTAATTCATGCCGTTTAGTTGATAGGATCTATCGTAATTGGGGAAAACCTGTAGTAGATTCCTAGCCTCTCTTATTTGATCTCTTATTATTCAGCGCATACGTTTTGTAGTCTCATTTCTTTAACCCACTAGCTATTGGTAACCTAAGAGTTTGCTATAAGTAAAATGAATAAAAATTTAAAAAAAAAAACAGTAATGATGAAAAGGTAAATTATACACCGTGAAAAGATGAAAAAAACTTACTGACGTTTCGGACGCTAGTCCTTTTTTTTTTTTTTTTTTTTTTTTACTCCGACGAAGGACTAGCGTCCGAAACGTCAGTAAGTTTTTTCATCTTTTCACGGTGTATAATTTACCTTTTCATCATTACTGTTTCATTAGAAACACCGACGCAGCTCACACTAGTTTTTAGCTAGTTATATCTTTAAAAAAAAAAAAACAAATAAAAAAACAATTAGATCAAGTGAATCAAACCTTTTTTCCCCCTTTAGTTAATTGTACGTTTCCCTCTGTCACGTAATTAACTTTTTTGGTTTACGATATACATTTACGTTAAAAGGTAGAAATGGAAAATTTCTTTCCGCATCGAAAGCTCTTTGAAGTGTTACCTCGAGTGTAACATGGTGTATTTAGTCATAAAGTATAAGTTGTTTACTTTTGATATTCTTTGCTTAATTCATCTAAATTTAGTTTTGGGTACACAACACTTTTATCGCTTTCAATCGATGATACTACAAAGTTATCGAACTAAAAAAATAAAGTTCAAAATGTGTAGTTGAACGCGGGAATAGTTATAAGAAATCATTTTTCTCATTCCACGTATATTTATTAATTTAATAGCATTTTATTCTATTGGTTTAAAAACTTTTCACAGCATTTTACCAAAAAATTTTCTGTTAAGCTTTGCTTTATAGATTTGTAATAGAATTTTTAAGAAAATATAACGTGTGTATACGTACGCGTGTTGTTGAACGCTCAGTCTAATTATTTACCGGACTTGGCTTGATTAAAATATTGAATTCGCTGTGTTAGTTCTTTAGTAATAAATTATGCGTTCGGTGTGTGTAATGAAATAAAGAGAATAAGAGAAAAATATCAAATGCCCTTGGTGGGAATCGAACCCATGTCTTCGGTATTACAGTCTATGTGTTAACCACTACACTAGAAGGGCCAACCACGCTGGTAACACAGCCGGAATATGAAATGTAGGGTACTCGTGAGTTTTTTGGTTTAATATAAGTTTTGAGAAAAGTGGACGGAAAAGAAAAATGACAACGAGGAGAAGAAGAGCAACAGTTTTGAGGACTTGTCTTGATAAAATTCTTGCATTCGCTTAGTTAGTTTTTTCGGGTTTAGCATGAGTTTTGGAAAAAATAAAAAGCTTGAAGAAGGACAAGGACAAGTAGAAGGCCAGGAAAAGGAAAAGGAAAAGAAGAAGAAGAGGAAGGAGAAGAGCGAGAAGGAAGGGGTAAGAGAAAGAAAAGGCGTGAGAAGAAGGAGAAGAAGAAGGAGAAGGAAAAGGAGGAGGAACTAGAAAAGATTTCCACTAATTAACCTTTTCCACCTTGAAAGTGATATATTTTACAAATCCTTTCACAACCTCAATACCTTATCTTGTTGACAACTTCACTTGTCGGATATAGAAAAGACAATGAAGTGTTAGAGCTGATTAAAAGCAGTTCCTGTTACTTATCTTCTTAGGTTATTAACTGGCGCATTGTAGACTCTCCGGAACTACTCCGGCGCATGTTTGAGGGAATTATTTCAAAACATTGAGGGCTATAAAACTACGAGATTTTATCGTTTGCTTAATAAAACGGTTTTGGGGAAACTTCTTTGAATTGGTTAGCAAGTCTTCTATCTGTAGAAAGGTAAGTATTTACATTGTTTTTAATCCGAGAAAAAAGAAAAAGATACTATATATGTTGAGATGTAAGCCAAAAGTGCAAAGAAAAGTATTCTGTATTTATATAGAAAGAGATGTATTCGCTACAATAAGTGAATCATGTTGGTTTAGCCTGGTTTTGGCTTCTAAAAGGCTCTCGTTAACGCGTTATAATTTACCAGCGATGACTCGAGCTGCAATCACTTTGCAAAGTATAGCAAAGTATTCCTGTAGTTTTACAAAAAGAGATATAGTTGCTACGATAATAAGTAAACCATGTTGTTTTAGCTTGGTTTGGGCTTAGTAAAAGACTCTTTACCGCAATGACTCGAGCTGTAATTCACTGCTATGGAACGGTAAAGGAAATAATTCTGTATTGATACGAAAAGAGATGTATTGGCTATAATAAGTAGAGCGTGTGGTTTATCTTGTAGTAAAAGACTCGTTTTAACTTACCAAATGCTCTAGCTGCAATAGTCTATGCAATGTTTGTAATATCAATATTAGTATCCCATGACAAGTCAAAGAAACTTTTTGAATTAAAAACTCTGAAAAAAGATATAGCGAAAAAAGAAAAAAAGAAAGAACTCGGAAAGACGAACCAAAAATATCATATTTGCTCCTAATCTCTCCTCTCAAAGACAAGGTTTTGCAAGTTTAATCTAAAATATGATTGAATCTTTTCAGATGAATCTATCAATGGTAGCTCTGATTCTGACCGTCTGCACAGCAGCCTTCCACCATAGCGCAAGCGCACTACCAGCTACATCCGAAGCAATGTGCTCCAGAATTTGTCACGATGGTAGAATGAAGTGCTTATCACGTGTCTGCCCGTCAAGTCAGAACTGTGAGGCCTTGTGTCAAGAGGTCTTTGATGTGTGTTATATGAGCTGCTTAGAATGAGATATGGAATACTAAAAAAACAATAATCCAATCAAGTAAAAAATAAAACAAAAAATGTAAACAAATTAAAATATTTTCGTCGTTTTTCAGTTACTTCAGTTACTATACTAAGTTTTCTTGATAATCAGTTTTGCTATTCGTTGCTTGGAAAGAGAATTCAAAACCTTTATACGAAGTAACAAAATATTGATAATAAACCTAGCTCGTTGAAAAAGTTGAGTAGAGCTTGTTGGGTCTCTTTCTCCACATTGAATCGAGGATTTTCTCAATTTCCTTCCTTCAACAAATCCGCTAAATATAGACCTATTTCGTCGTGGGTAATGTTTTCCCATTTCAAACCACGTGTCATTCCCTTGAGATTCTTTCTTTTCTAGGAATGCTTTTCAGCTATGGTGTAATGTTTTCCCATTTCAGACCATGTGTCATTCCCTTGAGCATTATTTCTTTCTTTACTAGGAATGTTTTAAAGCTATGGTGTAATGTTTACCCATTTCAGACCATGTGTCATTCCCTTGAGTATTATTTCTTTCTTTACTAGGAATGCTTTTCAGCTATGGTGCAATGTTTTCCCATTTCAGACCATGTGTCATTCTCTTGAGTATTATTTCTTTCTTTACTAGGAATGCTTTTCAGCTATGGTGCAATGTTTTCCCATTTCAGACCATGTATCATTCCCTTGAGATTTTTTCTTTCTTTACTAGGAATGCTTTTCAGCTATGGTGCAATGTTTTCCCATTTTAGACCATGTGTCATTCCCTTGAGTATTATTTCTTTCTTTACTAGGAATACTTTTCAGCTATGGTGCAATGTTTGCCCATTTCAGACCACGTGTCATTCCCTTGAGTATTATTTCTTTACTAGGAATGCTTTTCAGCTATGGTGCAATGTTTTCTCATTTCAGACCACGTGTCATTCCCTTGAGTATTATTTCTTTCTTTACTAGGAATACTTTTCAGCTATGGTGCAATGTTTGCCCATTTCAGACCACGTGTCATTCCCTTGAATATTATTTCTTTACTAGGAATGCTTTTCAGCTATGGTGCAATGTTTTCTCATTTCAGACCACGTGTCATTCCCTTGAGTATTATTTCTTTCTTTACTAGTAATACTTTTCAGCTATGGTGTAATGTTTTCCCATTTCAGACCATGTGTCATTCCCTTGAGTATTATTTCTTTCTTTACTAGCTATGCTTTTCAGCTATGGTGTAATGTTTTCTCATTTCAGACCATGTGTCATTCCCTTGAGTATTATTTCTTTCTTTACTAGGAATGCTTTTCAGCTATGTTGTAATGTTTACCCATTTCAGACCATGTGTCATTCAGAGAAAAAAATCTTGCACAAGCTAATGAACAAGTTTCCTGAAATCTTTATTAACAATTTTCTTTGGATTTAACAGCAACTTTTACCTTTTCAAATAAACAACGACAATTTTTATTAGATTTTCCAAAATACACAGACATATTTCAGAGAGAATAAATAGTTAATCGATAATAATAGTTATTTATAGTTAGTGATTGATTGATTATATAGGCGCGGGTCAGTCCACGTGACTAGTTTTCACAATTGTTCTCCATAACACAATCTATAAAGTTATCATAACATATTTCTTCACAGCTTTTCTTTATTCCAAATCGAGCTCGAAAGCCACTGTTGCACAGTCGCTCACAGTTGAATGTCATCTTGGCACATTTTTGAAGACACTCATTTCCTCTGACGACGCCAGCTTCAGTGCTGGATGGTAGGAGAGAAATTGTCGCTACAAGATACAGTAGTATGATGGTAGTGGATGCTTTCATTGCGATGCTGAAAACAAAGAAGTTGAGTGAGGAATACGTGGTGAATTGCTGTTGTTACTGTATATCAATGAGTACTAGTGGTAGTGGTAGTGGCAGTGGCAGTGGCAGTGGCAGTGGCAGTGGCAGTGGCAGTGGCAGTGGCAGTGGCAGTGGCAGTGGCAGTGGCAGTGGTGGTGGTAATGGTAGTGGTAGTGGTGGTGGTAGTGGTAATGGTAGTGGTAGTGGTAGTGGTAGTGGTAGTGGTAGTGGTCGTGGTCGTGGTCGTGGTAGTGCTAGTGGTCGTGGTCGTGGTCGTGGTCGTGGTCGTGGTAGTGGTAGTGGTAGTGGTCGTGGTAGTGGTAATGGTAGTGGTAGTGGTAGTATTATATTACTAAATTTGGTTTGTCGTTATTGTTGTAGAAAATTGTAGTAGGAATAATAGAAATTATAGTAATTATAGTAGCTGTATCATATTTAGTTTTAGTAGCGGTAGTAGTTGAAACGGAAATAAAAATGAAAGATAAAAAGACATTCTTATAATAATGACAATAAAGTTCGCATTTGTCAGTTACTTACCTTAACAAATCTCGTCTTTTCGCAGCACAGTCAATTCCACAGTATCCTTAATTGTCTTTGAGCAATGACACCCCAGATCTTGTTGTCCTCATATTTATAACCAAAAATACTGAAATGAATTCTCTGAAATACGACCATGTTGTTGGCGCGTGGTGAATAAACAGTTGTTTCCTTCGCTAGCGGTTTCTTGACTTGATTGATAGCGGCGTTGGCGATGTAGTTTCGTTTTACGAGATACAGAACGAAAGATAAACAAACGATTTGGTATTTCATTTTCATAAAAATTATGAGTTCAAGGCAAAAGTGCCTTTGTACTCAAAGAATCTCTTTCCCCGATAAAAAATAACTTTACTTTTAGAATAAACTCGATATAGAGGTGGATATAAAGGTTTTTTTAATGGAATTATGTACGTAGGTAAAAAACCGCGCGCGAAACAAGAGCACGAACGACTGTGGCGTCTGTGTCGTGGGATATAAACTTTCACCTATCAAAAACAACTTTACTCTTAAAATAAACTCGATATAAAGATAGATAAATAAATTGTTTTTTATAGAAGTATGTACGTAAGAACAACATATGTCAAAAACGAAACAAAAGCACGAGCGACTGTGGCGTCTGCGTCCTGGGATATAAAGACTCCCACGGTTCTTGAAACCGCAACTTCATAGAAAACTAACCGTTTACAGTTTAATAAGATTATTTTAAAGTCTTGAATTACAATTGAATATTTGTGAGAAGACCGTTTTATTGATTAGTGTATGCGTTAGGAGAAGAATGCTGACTATTTTTTTGCTCTGAAGCTCTTTCGTCATAAAGAATCACGTTCAGTTTTTTCAGTTTCTTGCAGTGAGGCGCCACATATTAACCACGTTTTTATCTTTTCACTGCATTTCGCTTTTGCGAATAATTTCTCCAACAACGAGTATTCTTTTATCAGTTTCTACCACTTTAGAGTTGTTTTAGATTCTTTTTCACTAATAATACAATAAAGTTGCGCTTGCAATTGTCAACTGACGTTTCACGATTGAAGGGAAGATGAAAAACATGCCGTAAACAACAAAATGTTACAACTGAAATGGTTTATTTTATTCCAAGAAACTCTTCTCCAAACCCCTCAAAAATCCATAATTACCTTCACTGCAAACTAAAAAAAGACTTACCACTAAAAACATTTAAGATTTCGACAAATTTCAACCAAATGTCAAGCTATTGACGAACATTTTTTCAAAACACACAAAAAAAAAACATTTTTGAAGACGTGTTGGGGGATTAACCAAATTTTCATAATAAATTGTTTCCTAAATTCTCCGGACTATTTTCCAACTTGCGGCTTTCTAAATAAGAAAGAAAAGCAATCTTCTCTTAGTTATTAAAATATTTCATTTCTTGTGGTTTTGATCATAAAATATTATCGGAAAAATAATTGGGTTTAATTCTCAGTGCTAACCACAGAACGGATTTTCATTTTAGATCAATTTTCTTACTTCTCTTTACCATCTGGTATCATTTATGAGGTCTAAAGTTTCGTGGGTTAGTGTAATAACTAGTCCAGAGCTGGACCCAATCTTATCTTTGCGTGCGCGGTGAAGAAGAACCGAGTAGCGGAAAAAGACTGGTAAGAATGGACTACAAGGGGATGGGAAAGCCACATAGATAGTAGAGGTCTGTATGATAGTGAGGACAAGGGGATTGGCCAGACACATTTTTTTACGCCAGAGAGGACTAGGCGATAGACGAGGGATGTCATGGGGTCGCTGGTGGACGGTGAAGACAACACTCTCGGGACAGGGTACAGCGGAGGCCAGCGTCGGCTATGGCAGGCAAGTGTTCAGTACATTGTCTGGCTAAGTGGTATTTTAATTTTTAACGAGAAAACACCCATTTCCCCACAATTCTACTTGGTCTTAGATTTCAGATTTCAGACGAAGTTTTTGAAATAGATTTATATTTAGTGTATTTGGTATAGTAACAACAGTAGAGTACTTTGTATTGTACATTTATTAACTAGCGTGTATATATTATTTCTGATAGTATTGTTTATCTTAAATGTTACAAATCATTTTACATTTTCTTGTATCTTTACATCAAAGTCTTCATTATCACAACAGATCTT
Source organism: Actinia tenebrosa (assembly GCF_029948245.1). Taxonomy (NCBI): domain Eukaryota; kingdom Metazoa; phylum Cnidaria; class Anthozoa; order Actiniaria; family Actiniidae; genus Actinia; species Actinia tenebrosa. The sequence goes on along the minus strand of NW_028292569.1, from coordinate 6,014,355 downwards.
TTCTAAAGGTGCGTGCGCGCGTACCCAAACATGACGAGCCATCAAATAGACAATCTAAGATTTTCGTATGCACATGACGTACTGCCGCCATCTTGGATGCATTTAACAATCTAATTGTCAATGAATTCTTTTGTTATATCATCCAACATGGCCGCCGTGTCTTTCGTTATTTCACTGCCTTAAGGAATGATTGAAAAACCAGCAATAGCGTGAAGAAAATTTTTAAGAGGAAAACTGTGTCATTTTTTATTCTAATGTGATTTTTCGGCGATAGAGCCGTTGCATGTGACGTCAAAGCAGCTCTATTTGGAGGACAAAACAAAAGAATTCCAATCTCCTGAGAATTGGAACCTATTGTTTTGTCCCCCAGATTGAGTTGCATTCCGACGTGCTGCAAGGGGTTTATTCACCATTTTCCATCCATCGGTTCACTGGTCAAACACTAAGCATTCAGTCGAAGTTGCAAGGCTCAAATTTGAGTAATCTTTTTAAAGTACCTTGGCGCTTTGCTAATGAGCGCTTTATGTTTGATCAGTGAACCAATGTATGGAAAATGGTGAATTGTTGATCGTTTCGATCCCTAGAATACGTCCTGTGCAATTCTGTCTTCTTTGCTCGTTAAAGTTTTTAAGTTTCAAATCAGAACGTGCAATAACGACATTATAAAATAATAATAATAATAAATAATATATATATATATATATTATCCTCTAACTATCTATTACAGTTTGTTTGATTCGAAGTACGACTAACGCTGGTGACACTACTGATGGGTTGCAAGCATTCCCAAGAGAGTTAAAAGACAAAACATGGCGGCTATTGTGGTACCGTTAACAATGGATGCTAATGAGAAATCTTTTGTTAAATGGTACCAACATGGCCGCGATGACGTAACGTGCAAACGAAGAATATATTTTACGTTATTCTTTCAATTTCACTGAGATTAACAAAGTCTGAAGCAACTACTGTTGTGCTGGGACAGTTGTAAATGATTGCAGATAAATTATAGAAGACCTCTTCAAGTCTAGAGGATCTTAAAATAAGAACCGGTAGAATTCTTTTTCCTACCAACACATTGATTTGAGGATATGCATTCCTTGAAGACAGCTTCACTGATTTGCTCGCAGCTTTTTCCAAAGCGAGCCCGAGATTTGATTTTCTTGCATTTGTCTTCCCATCGTAGAGTTACTTTGATGCACTCGCCCAAGCACTTTTCTCTCCTGTCGTCGTCTGCTTTGGTAATAGAGAGAATAGTCAGGAAACATAGCACCATGAGAAATATGAATTTGTCAGTCATGGTGGATATATTCTAAAATAAAGAGAAACAAAACACATTAATTTTTTGTTTATCAATCTCGTACTATTTACCCTTATATATCTATTTGTATACATATAAATAAACATTAATAGCAAATCAAATTTACAAAGGGTGCCTTAAAGTTCGGTCGGTGGGGTGGTGGGGTGGTGGGTTTGTTTGTTTTGGTATTTGTCTACCCATAATAGTGTCAGGGGTGCCTCAAGGTTCGGCTATCGGTCCCTTTTGAAGGTATCTAAAGAAATGATTATAATAAAGGAGAGGAGAAAAAGAATTTAATGAAAGATGGTAATCAAAGCAAAAGGGAAAAGAAAAAAAAATGAAATGCATAGAACAAAAAATATCGAGAGAATGAAGTAAGGAGAGAAAAAAAGTCCTAGATTGGCGAAGAAAAATGTAATAAGATTTTTAAAAAGAAAAAAAAAAAAGAAAATATAGTAACTGATGAAGTGAATATAACCTACGAAAAAAGTCCTAGATTGGCGGAGAAAAAATGGAATAAGATTTATAAATAAATAAAAAAGCGAAGACAATTAATTATTTATAAAGGTAAAAATTATCCTATTATTCGTAACCAAAGCTTACCAGTTCAAAATCGTTTCTGCAGTAGGTTTTTCTGTATGTAAGATTCTTCGCTTCTTGATGATTTACACGTTATAAAACACTATCTTCATCTGCGGTCGTATTTATATTTTCAATAATCAAATCATTTAATGGAATACGAGCGTGGCAAGATTGTGTGGTTAAGATCATTTTTTTCGTTAATGGCATGTGAACCGAAGGATCAAGCCCTGAGGTTTGGCGGGAAATAAGACGAGGTTTTTCATATAGAATACCATGTAACTGGATAACTCCGAAAGCGATGGTTAAATATCCAAGCTCAGTTTTCAAATATCTTAAGCCAGAATATCACAGACTATCTGGCTGGCGCTATAAGGTACCACGAGTGAGTAACCCGACAAACAAAAAGGTGTTGGGTGTGCTAAATATACAAAGTTCTCTAAACATATTGGTAAATGAAATTCTTGTAAAAATTATATCGTGTTGGCGTATCTACAGTTTCAATTTCTAATTCAGTAATTTCTTAACCACTGCTGTTTAGAGTTTCAACACCACGCACTTTTTATGATTGTAATGTTGATTGATTATAACGATTTAGTAATGAACTTGAACTTTAGTTTAAAAGTCATGTCGAATTGTTTATTTGTCATAAGTTGTTTGGGAGAAATGAGGCGTGTGGGAAGAAAAGTCACCGAGATATGAGTGGTGACGTCAGAGGTTTGTTCGTCAGCAGCTCTGAAAATAGAAACGTTTTCCCCCCACGTATCAATCATGAATTAATCAGAACTCTTTAGCTTGGACGTAATGTTTTTCATTTTAGACCAGGTGTCATTAGTTCCATGGAGTATTATTTGTTTGTATAATGGTTGGGCATGAGAAGACGCATAAGGACACACATGAATATGGATGTATAAAACTCTAACAAAGAGTCTTATTCTCAAGAGCCAGTGGGAATGACACGTGGTCAGGTGGAACGTAATCTTCCATCCATCCATCCATCCATCCATCCATCCATCCATCCATCCATCCATCCATCCATCCATCCATCCATCCATTCATTCATTATCTACTCTTTAGTCTAATTAAATCAGACGAATCCTGAGCCAAATTTTCTAACTATTCTTCTGGTCATTATTTTAAACCATTTCAATGTTACGGTATTAATTAGCTAGCATGCTATTGTTAATTGAACTGAATTGAAAGGAAAGCAATACGCATGTCAGATTTGAAAATAATATTTCATTCAAAAATCCCACATGGTTTAACACGTTTATGAAGTTATGTAATTACTCACCAAAATAATTGTCAATGAAAAGACAATTTACTCCTCGTCGTCGTCGTCGTTCATAGCAAAGGGTCCTTATCTACGGTCTAGAGGCCGTCTAACCTTTCCCTTAGGCTTTGGCCGAGCTTCCTGATCAGTCTGTAAATCTTCGGATAGCGGTGTCGGGGTCGAAATCTCCGGCGTAGCCGTAAACGCTTCGCTCTGCCATACGACGGTTCAGCACAACGTCTGGAATCATGGCTCTAGATAATCAATGTTAGCCAATTAATCATTTTTCAATATTGAAACTCATCTTTTCTATGATTTCTCTGTCTCTAGGTTGTGAAATCCTTGCCAACCAATACAAAAATTTATTTTGCCACAAAAAGTTTTTTTTACGATAGACTGAATTTCGATAAATTCCCTTCAATAATAAATAGTAAAAAAGCAAAGAAAAAGAATTACAGCTTTTCTTGTATCTGGAATTTCTTTGTGACTCTGAAAACAAATTTATTTAAAACAACTTTCATTTTATTTAAAACGAAATAGTTTTTGGTTTTTTGACGTTTTCGAAAAAGACGCCGGAAAATCTGTAAATCGAAAAACGTTTTAGGTCTGAAAAATGATGTTAAGTTCATCTACATAACTGACTTTTAAAACCTGTTTAGGGAAAATAATATTAACAATTCCCAAGTAAATAATGTAATTGAAATTCTTTTAATAAGATTTTTTAATTCCAACTTAAAGAAATTCGAATTAATGGTTTGAGCGCAAATCTATCTGCACCTTTAGAGGAGTGATAAACCGGCTCTTTAATCGAGTTTTCTTTTAAATTTCAGTCACACTTTCCAAAAGACATGCAATTCTTCTAGACTTTTAAACTTATTTTATTCAAACTTAACCGTGTTACTGATTTTAACACGCTCTTCCTAGCCATGGTTATTATTTTTTCTGCTTAGTCAATTTAAAAAAACCTGAAGAAAGCTAATTAAAACTTCGCCCCGCCAAAAGGGTGTTGACCATCTGTTCTCGCCAACGCGTGTAGCTGTGGTTAAACGAGGCAGCTTTTTTTGGGTTTAATTCAACTACTTGACAAAGAAAAGGCGGAGGAATTCGCTCGCTTAAACCGACAAACAGTTGTTTAACCACAAAATATAAAAAACAGAAAACAAAATAAAAGCGAAGCTGGGAAGTATTTGACAGACTTTTACAGACGAACGAAGATTCAAAGACTCAACAATAAGAAGAATGGAATCATTTGATTAAATTTTGATTATGGGAGATAAACAACTGATTAAAAACGATAAGATTTGGGAAAAAATAGGGGAAAAAAGTTAATATGCTTGAGAGATGATGTTTAAAAATCGCCGAGGATTTTTTATATTTGCGTGTTTTAGTTTCAAGAAGGCAACGGAAGCTTAAGGTTGATTTTGAATACGCCAACTACTTTCATCATCATCAAGAAACTATAAACAAAATGACTTAAGTAAATGCATAGGAATGCTTTGTTTAATATCTTCAATAAGGTATCGAATGCCAGCACATAAAGAGCTCTTTGTTGTTCATTTTGGGTATAAAATAAGGAAGAACTCCCTTGAACTCAAAGGAAGACGTTATATATTTGAGGAAAGACACTCAAGTGAACTATACAAAACTGAAAGAGACGTAAAAATCTCATTGAGGAAAAAACCGTTGGAAGGAATTTTCTTTATTAGCAAGGTAGTTTTTGCAAATAAGCTTTATTTGACGATAATTTTTTATTGCTTTAGTTTTTCTTTAATCTTCTTGTCCTTCTTTATTCTTCTTGTGTGTGTGTGTGTGTTTTGTTTTTTTCTATTCTTGTTTTTCTTCTCTTCTCGTTCCTCTTCTCATTCTTCTTAATCTTCTTCTTCTTCTTCTTCTTCTTCTTCTTCTTCTTCTTCTTCTTCTTCTTCTTCTTCTTCTTCTTCTTCTTCTTCTTCTTCTTCTTCTTCTTCTTCTTCTTCTTCTTCTTCTTCTTCTTCCTCTTCCTCTTCCTCTTCCTCTTCCTCTCCTCTTCTTCTCCTTCTCCTTTTTTTGCTACCACTACTACTACTTGGTTTAGGTTGACATTGTAGTTTTTAATCTTTATTCTCTTACAGTTCGTACTCAAACATGAAAGCAACTCTAACATCACTTCTCGTAATCAGTATCCTACTCCAAATACATCCAGCTGAGTTCTCAGTTCTTCCACAAAGAGACTCTAGAACCAAATACAGCAAGGCAGTTCTTCAAAAGAGAGGAGGAATCCTAAATGAAAATTCCTGCTTCACCAATTGTGCCAAGACTACCCATAGCTGTATGTTTACGTGTACTGATCTTCGTGTAAGCTACCTGACGTGCAGTAATATGTGTGAAGGAAGACAGTTTGTTAATTGTCTTATGGAATGCCCATTGTAGACAGCACTAAACGTAAATATTTCTAACGTTCTCGGAAAGCATTTCACCCCCATCTCGCAAGAAGCAAATATCACTGTTTTTCCATTTTGTTGGTCCTGTAATTGTCACGTTTTTACATTTCAATATCTAATAAGGTTATAAAATCCCACTTAATTATCCCATGTTCCACGTTTTACATTCAAACATCTTGGTTCAAATACACCAGTTTCTAGCATTCGATCATACCGCTGTTTTTGATGACCACAGACTCATTTACATAGGCTTAGCCTTGTTTATAATGCAGCTATTCACCATTAAAAATCTGTGGGATTTTGAATCATTGGTATTGTTCAAGTTGTTACAGTTTACTTTTACGAATGATTTGCTCTTAAGCGAGGCTAAGCCTGTGCAGATGAGTCTTCAGTCATACAACACAGCGGTATTTACGGAATGTGAAAAGGGAATATTCCCCACTGCTTTATACCAAATTTCACGTCTATATCCCAATATTCAAGTTCTTGATATTTAGAATATACAATGCAAAACACTTCCTATCGTGCTCTGCCTTCCCTGGTTAATATGTTCACGCTGGTCTTAAAGATTGTGGGCTCACAAAGCTATTTTTAACATTTTTGAAAGCCTAGCTGTTTGATATCTTTTGTACTTCGTATATTTTCAGAGGAATTGTTAAATATTTTTACTTAATACAAACAGGTTAGTTTTTGCTCTCACTATTTTCAAGTTTTGTAATGTTTGTATGAATAAAGAATCGTTCAAAATGTACCAATCATTTTATTTGATTTCAAGTAGCACGTTAACTAACAAAGATATGTCGTTTAAAACATAATTGCCCTATTTCACTATGACGTCACTGCTTGTTTATGTGGGGGATAGAATCGCCAAATCCAATAGAAAATGCAACAAAATTTGCTCCTAGCGAAATAGTTTAATCTAAAATGGCCTGGTTTTCAGATATAATATGTGTTAATATGTACTAAAAAAATATTCTGAGCGTTTGCTGGCTATTCTACTTCTCTTCGTGGATTGATACGGGTTTTAGAACAATTTTCGGTGAAATTGCGTTGATTTGACCCCGTCCGACGACCATGATCCCTTGTGTTTAAACAATAGATTGTTTTGATGTGATGTCATAGTGAAATAGGGCAATTGTTTTACAAAGAAATGCATGTTTTGCCTGCCTGCATATACGTACATTTCCTTCTAAAAGTCGTACGGTTTGAAGATTCATTCAATTTCTGGATTATGGTTAATTTTCGAAACTTTACAATTTTACAAACATTGATATAAAAAAATTAACTCTTTTTTTCAGAATTTATTTATTTAATTTATTATTTGAATTTATAATTTCCTGTGATGTCACGCTTAATAGCGTGACATCACAGTAAAAAATATGCCTTAGGAGCAGACAAAAAGTGTGTGGGGCGAGAGGTGGGGTTGGGGGTTTTGACCTAGGTTGATAAATATAAGTACGCACATAAAAATGGGGTAAAGGGGACTTTAGATTTTAGTTAATTTAGTGCATATTATGAAGAAGTAGTGTTGCTACAGTCTCTCTAGATAGAAAAGGCGTTACATATCAAACATTGAGCGTCTTATTTCCCTGTGTCTATTGTCTGCGAGGCAGACCCACGAGTTAGCATCGTCCCCGTATCCTTCCTCGATTTTCAATTTTTTTTCCTCCTTTTACTTGTCTTTTTTTTTTTTGCTTTTCTTTTCTTCTTCAAAAATGTTCATGTCGAATTCGTTATAGAACGACGGCCTTTTTGTTTGCCGCTTTTCCGCACAATCCAAATATGGAATTGATCAAACCATATATGGAGTGAGCTTTCTCTACTCTAACTTCGACACTAACATATAGAGTAAATCTTGATATGACCTTTAAAAAGGCTGAAAAGACTATTTGTTAACCCATTTCGGCCTAAGAAGTAACGACCTCTATTAAGCGACCATCAACCTCTTATATTCGACTCTGAAGTCTATGACCCTAAATCGTGTCTTTAGGTCGTCTTGAATTAGGTGCGACCCCAAAAAAACTCACCAATCATAATCAATCAATTCTAGAATATTTGTTTAATTTCATTAATTTTTTTCAATTATATATTTACATATCGGCGATCATTCATAATTCTCAGATATTCCTGATTTTTATAATTATAATTTCAATATACTCCTATAAATGGCAATTTTTCTTCGGTATATTCGTCTCCATGAGAACAGTTTCTATGGTAACTAAGATTACACTAAATGTTCACATCTTTCTGTTTTAAGGAGAAAAATAATTTCTTTATAAATAAATATTTTTTTGTATTAAAGTTTTCCTTTAAATAATAGTATTCTTCGCATAGCGCTAAAGAATCTTAAACATGAATTAAAAATAAAATTAACAATAATTAAAGCAAATGGCGTCATAATGTTTATCGTTGACTTCCGGTCATGCGCACTGTTTATTTCTTCTATTATTTCCAGTCATGCGCGCTAATACATTCCTTGGCATACTTCCGGTCATGCGTAGTTGATACTGTATTCAGTCAGTTATTCTCTCTTTATAGACATCCGAAGATGCATTGATAGAAGCTGTTTCCCATGCACATTTGTCGGCATTTTGAGTAGTGAAGGCCTCGAGTGTCGGTGCATTGAAACATGCATCTTCCAGCATTTTGTTGGCATCCGTCGAAGCAATAATTATGATTGAGCGCGGCTGGTCCATAACCTCTAGTCTTGGGTCTTCCCTCGATAGGACTTGTGTACAGAGATACGAGAGAAAGACAGATAAGGAAAACAGCGATCGTTGATTTCATTTTTGTTCTGAAACAAAAACAATTTAGAAAATCACATAAGTATGATGTCAATAGTGACGAAATTGGTGATGACATCAACGATGATGATATAAATGACGCCATGATGACGTTACTAAAATTATCATGAAAGTAATAGAAACTTGTTTATATGTTTCTTTGGGCTAAAAGTATATAAACGAAAAGAATAACTAGAAGATATTTCGGACGATATCCATCGTCCATCATCAGTTTAATGACTCTCTATAAGTGTATTACAGTGAATACTTTAAAGCCTTAGGGACTAATACGTATTAATGAAGTACTGTTAACCTTGTTTTTAACCAAAGTTCATTTAATAAGTTAATAACTGTGTTGCAAATTAGGTTCAGTTTAATTACTACTGTTGAAAATTTGAGTATATTTGTAGAGAAAACTATAAGCAATTTTTGTATAGTAAATATTTTCATCTAAAAAACTTTCGTCATACTCCACGAGTTTTCGTTCACAAATCATAATCTTTGAAATCAAGAATCAATATTTGAAAAAAAGGCGAACTATCATATTAACCCTAGCTGATAGACTTGAGTCTCATTAGCCTTCTTCGATATGACCTTTTGAAGATATTTTATCCAGAACTACTTCAATGAAACTCTTAAACTAACTTCGCCCAAAAAACAAAACGAAAAATAGAGTGTTGGAAAAGCGTGACAATCTTTGCTGATATTTACCTTTAGTGTTGAGTTGAATGAATCTTCTTTTAGTTAAAGTGTTGTAAATCTCTAGTAAATCTTTCTAGCTTCTTTAGATCTCTCGTAGTTGTTTCTTCGTTGCTTCTCGAGTTATGACTTTTGAGCTATCGTCTCCATTATTTATACCCAAATCTTAAACTAGTCTCGCCGAGAAACGGAAACCAATCCAATGCTCCCACACGACTGACTCACATTACGAGGGTCAAATTCCTCGCATTCCTTAAAGAAGGAAACGCTGAAACCGTATTTTTGGTTGACAAAACGCCTTGGTTAATTATGCTAATCCGGTTTTCGTTTTTCTTGGTAAATTATTTCCTTTGTAATAATAATGTGGTTTTGAATATCTTAGATATGTTTTAAGGGGAAATGGTCCGACGCCCACAAGATCCAAAAAACGTTTGATTCAAAAACTTTGATACAAGTTCGAAACATTAGCATCTTGGCTGGTAAACTTCTTCAAGGAAGCAGAATTTATAAAGAAAATTCTGAACACTACAAAAAAAGAATATGCTTTAAATAAAATACTACTATAATGAGTAGATATTGAGTTGTATTTTGGTGAGGAAAACTCAAAAAAAGCTTTAATATTATTTCAAACTGATATAGTTTTCAAAAGGATAACGTTTTGAAATACGTCTACTTTAAAAATAAAAATAAAAATACAAAAAAAAATTTTTTTTTTCATACTCGCACACCTTTTTTATAAGCTACACCATAAAAAAAGTTAACTTATGAGATAAATAGTTGCTGGAAAAATTACTTCAGCATAAGGTGTGCATTGAAAAAGAAAACGATGGAATTAGGGTCTACTAATGCGTATTAGTCTAATATCTATTTCACGGGTTTAATGACTTTAGTCCAGCTTAAGGGCTGTGTCACAAAATTCTTAAGTTACAAACTTCGTGAAAATTCTGCGCTATTTTTGGACGTCATAGAGCTTGAATATGGTACGTATTTTTTTACTCGTACTAGTTTTTAACGCTAATTTTGATGACAGAGTCTTAAGCAGTTCTTTTTACGTATATTAGGGTTGTTAATTTGTGAGTCATGAGAGGCGATGCTAGTCACGCGAAAAGCAAAAAAAGTACTATATTTAGCCTTAAAATCAACTAGTTTGTCCACGAGAAATCTTTCTTATTAAGTCGTTATACAACACTAAGTCAGAACTGACAGAAAAAGAAAATAGGGTTTATAGTTTGTGTCTATACTATAAGCCACTACGATATATCTTAAACACTTTAGGGGGGAAAGATTATCGACAACGGAAATACCAAATGATTTCAATCATGTCAAAGTAATCCATAAATTTAAAAATACTTATAGAGTGCACGCACTAAACCCGTGAAACAAATACTAACTTTTAGTACTAAATGGTGATAAATAAACAATAGAAAACAAAGGATTCTGTATGAAACAGTACTAATTAGTACTAATTTTAAATGTTCACGGATTTAGTGCGTGCACTCTCTGACTTATATATTCAAGTAATAATTGGTACAATTTTTCATTTCGTATATCCCCATTCACACCTAAACGTGTTTAGTTAAACTATGTTTTCAATTAGGAAAAAAATTGAGAAACTAGAAACCTACAATATAATGAAACTTTGTAAAATATTATCAGAGCAAGACAAAGGATAGCCTACATGTATTATTTTACCAATATTGTGCAGTGTTCGTAGATAGTTTTCCAAACCTGTTTAGTTAAACAATTTAAAACGTGTTTAAGCCTTGGCGTGAATGGGGAACTAGATTCTTTACTTATTTTCCAATTTTTAATATAGATACGATAATTACTTAAATACAAAGTATTTGAATTATAACATTCTTTTTTTAGTGTCAATATCCTTAACATTTCTATCTGAAACGGAAGACATTAGAAACAGTATACTCAGATCTAGAGAATGATAACAATCTGCTGACACTAGCGAGTATACACTCCTTGTTTTTTGTCACTTTTTCTAGTAGATTTATACTGTAAATTATGATTTATTTTGATCACTTGGTGAATTTAACTCAGTGCTTCATTTTAGAGGGTTTGAAAGAGTAGAAAGAAAGTTCAGGAAATCATAACCTGAAGAAAACTGTGATCAGTACACGGTTCGAGTCTCATCACTGTAAAGCCCCGTTTACACTGGCGATTTTTGCGGCGATTTTTGCTGCGATTTTTCTGCGATTTTTGGGGCAATTTTTCGGGAATATGAAATCTTTTGTCTCATCCTTCAGAATAGACATTCGTCTAGGAAAATCTTGGTATCCTGAAAAAAACCTTACAAGTAAATTCTTTACCATTATTTATTATGGACAAAATCGCAAAAAAATCGCAGCAAAAATCGCCGCAAAAATCGCTAATGTAAACGGGGCTTAACATTTGTACTTCAAAAACCTTTTTAGTAAACTCTTTTCGTAATTTAGGGCGTTCATTTTCCTAATTCTTATGAGAAAGGAAGTATTAACGACCTTAGTATCATTGAGGCTTTCGCGTTTTGACAAGATATGGAATGTAAGGATTTGTCTCCCTTGAAATAATCTGATTTTTGAATACAATATGTGCAATAATAGTACCAGTGATTACAGGGATAACGTGTTTCACCCAAAACTGTCGAAAATATGCTTTACATTTGAAGAATGCAGACATCAAAATGCTTAAAATATTATGATGTTATCCGTAATAATTTCTGACAAATACAGAAGTGGAAAACGTTGAATACTCCAGAAGTCAACCATGACAAGGCCTTATAAGGGAAAGATGCTAAAAAACATAGAAATCACTTCAAAACGATATATTTTAATCGCTTAAGAATTAGAGGAATTGTTTGGGAATGGAAAATGATTTGTGAGCGGTAAGTTCTAATTATTCGTGGTTTTCTTGTGTAATTTCAATAATAGAACTTAAAACCGGAATAGGAGACGATAATAGTACATATTTTGTTGGTCACTTTTGCGGGTTTGCTCTAAAAACACTTTGAAATTACTGGAAGCAAGGATTGAATTATAACAAACCACAGCGAGCTTAAAAAAACGTATCATATTCGCTGATGCTACAAGGTCTGTTTTGGTAGAACAGAACAAGATGTGAGACAAGTTTCTGTTGTTTCCACACTTTTCGGCTTTATTCTCACAGTTCTAGCTCGCTCTTTTTCTCTCTTCCTTTAAGTGTTTTTCGCTTCTATCTTTAATTCTATTTTCTTATTTTAGCTACTATTTGTTCTTATTCTTTCTTAAGCTCCCTATTTTGTTCTTTTCTTTCCTCTCTCTCTCATCCCCTCCTTTCCCCTCTCTTTTCTTTTTTTCTTTCTTTCTTTCTTTCTTTCTTTCTTTCTTTCTTTCTTTCTTTCTTTCTTTTTCTTTTCTTTCTTTCTTTCTTTCTTCCTTTCTTTTTTTTCTCTCTCTCTCTCCCTTTCTTTCTCCCTTCCTTATTTCATCAGCCAAACGTGCTCATATCAAACTCCCAAATAAACAAGTCCACCATCACCATTCACGTGTTTCACCACAGACGTCGCGTGACACCCTGATCGTTTTCAATTTCAAGATTACACTTTACGACAACGTGCGAACAAGAACTCCTAAACACAAAAAACACCCCACCCTCCCCTCCGTCCATTACGAAAATCTCTTCAAAAAAAATCAAACTCATCCTTGCTATTCGCAAAAGAAAGACTTAACTAAAAAATCCTTACACAGTTTAATTTTATTTCCACTCTCCAAATTTATATATCATGACCTTTCTATTTTAGCGCGACGGATGTGACCGAGCATAGACTCTTACTTCCGGTTTAAAAAGTTTATGTGGGAGTTGGAATCTTCAAAACAAAACAATGAGAGTCTGTTTACGATAAATATACGTGCGTGTGTTCGCCGTCAACGCTGTGAATTAGGTCACGAGATATTTTTACGGCCTTCATTAGAGAAGCCGAATACTTGTCCTTGTTGAGATGGATTAAATACGTAAAGTAAAACGCTGGGAAACGATGAAAACTTAGTCACGCCTGAAGCTTACTATCTTTTCACTGGCGCTTGCGTGAGGGATATATTTGATTTAAAAAAAAAAAAAGATTGTATCGTGTTAAATTACTTCACGGACAGCCGTGCCCCGACAAAGAAAACACCAAGTAACAATTAAATAATCTAAGGATTTCCTAACGAAAAGAATAAGTTTGTTAATCGGATCAAAAACAACACGAAAAACAAGAAAACTCTCCTAAACTACCTCAGCTACAAACAAAAACATGTGGGGAAAGATGAAACGATTTCCCGAAAAATTCGGATAGGAAATTTGTGGGAAACCAGTAGAAAAAGTTGGTGCTGTATTAAGAATATGAAGGTAGATGACTACACAATTTCCAGCACGCCTTGGGCAATGTAACCGCTTAAGTAAGCCAAACATATTTTGAAATTATTGGGTAGAATTCGGATTTCCTTACTGGAAAAGCAAAATTAGTTTATCGTTGTATGTGCAAATTAAAGAAAACCGGTTGAAAACCATGGTTAAAACCCTCATAGAAAACCGGTTTGAAACGGGATAATTTGTCGTTTGAAGACGTTTTTGACGTTGACTCGTGTTCGAGTAAGGGGTGAAATTAAAGAGCTTTCGTCCTATCATCGCCTAGCCCTATCTCCGTCACTTATTATACGTGACAATGCTAAGCATAGAACATAATATCTTCTAGGTCATAGTCTTAATACACGAATTTACTAGAAATTCCAAATAACTCTTCGTGACATCATTGACCTTCACTAGCGTTATTTCCACTTTCAATTAAAGCTGTTTTTAACCACGATTTACGCACACAGTCCCACGTTCGGATTATTTTAGTAAACATGAAAGAAAACGTGGGTAGAACAGGTAGTGAAATCATCTTATTACCTACTATACGAGAAAGCAATTACGCGCGCAAGAGATTCTATGATTTGGGCCGCGCTAAATACGTAAACAAATGGTTCAACTATGGTATCATCCACTTGTATCATTTACCTGTTTTTTCCCCGATGTGATTGGAAAACGTACTGTAGTGTTACTTACAGCTTACACAAGCCATAGCATTGAAATGGCTTTCCATAGGAATGGTTATCGTATGAGTGGGAAACATACGGTACTGACTTACAGCACGTACACGGTACGACATGCCGTAACATTCAAAATGTCTTCCCATCTGAATGGTTTTCGTATGAGGGAGAAACGTACGGCACCGACTTACAGTACGCACACCCCACCACACGCCGCTGTAACATTGAACGGGCTTCCCATTATCTTCCAGTAATTCTTTGAGTAAGCGAGTTATGTGGGGTCTATACCCTAGAAGGGATAGCCACGCAAGCAGACGCAACACCAAGCCAATGAATGTTCTCACTATGAAAAGAATGGACGCAAGCGCAAGAGAACGGAAGATTTTTTCTGCTTTTCTTTTCGTTTGCTTGCACTTGCTTGTTTTGTCGCTAGTGAGAAGCAGGCTTTACAGCTACAGTAAGATAAGACCACAATAAGCCGTTACGAAGTAGCCATATCGTTTCCCACTCGTATAAAAATAACCCTACAGTTCTTACATACGGACCTCTAGTATATGATAACACAGACTGATGAAAACTGACTTGACATACTGACCTACAGCTTAAAAATAAATAGATTGTTTATTATCCCGGCTGGCCACTTTTTCCCTTGAAGCAAAGGCTTGGCAAATAGCGTGACCGCAAGGATTGGGACACAAGCAAGGAAGGAATCGTGGGTCGTATTCATAATAATCGCTACAAAGGCTTTGTTTCTTTGAAGAGACTCCGTTTTCTTTCTCAACTTGGGAAACTCACTGTGAGTTGGTTTTGAGGTTTTCCTGGTACAGAATTGTTGGAAACCAGAAAGAAAACACTTGATTGCTAGACTCGCTTTGATTAATTAGGAAGCTTACTGTGAGACCGTTGAGGTTTTCCTCCCAGCATCTTTGGAAACCAGAAACAAAAACACTTGTGAGATTCGGTTTTAAGTTGTTATGAAACTAACTGTGAGTTGGTCATTGAGGGTTTCCTCGAACAGAATCGGTGGAAACCAGAGAGAAAAACATTTGCTATATTCGCTTTAATTTATTGGGAAACTAACTGTGAGTTGGTTTGAGGTTTTCCTTGTACAGATTCGGTGGAAACCAGAGAGAAAAACACGTACTATATTCCTTTGAGGTTTTCCTCGAACAGAATCGGTGGACACCAGAGAGAAAAACACGTACTATATTCCCTTTAAGTTATTAGAAAACTCGATGTAAGAAGACCTATTAAGCCATTGAGGTTTTCCTCCAACAGAATCGTTGGAAACCAGATAGAAAAACAATTGCTATGTTCACTTTAAGTTAATAGGAAGCTCGCTGGAAGAAGCCATTAAAGTCTTCCTCGAACAAAGCCTTCGAAACCAGAAAGTTGAACGCTTTTAAGATTCATATCAAGATTATCTTGTACGAGTATCTTGTTCGAGTTACAGGGCCCGGTTGTACAAAGGGAGGATAGCGCTTTCCGACGGATAAATCTTATTCAGGGGATAAAATTATTGGATAACAGCATCGACTTATCCACTGGATAAGGATTTCTCCGCCGGATAGTGCTATCCAGGCTTCGTACAACCGGGCCCAGATATATAAGAAATTTACGGCTAATGCAAGAAGCTCTTGGGGTGGAATTTCTTCCTTGAACTTTATTTCTCATATACACAAGACATATTTCCAAGATACAGTCTATTTCGTCCCCTATAACAGCCCCAAAACTCACTGCAATGTTAACCCGATCCACTTTTTCCTTCAACCTCGGAATCAGTAATAAAGACACGAGTATTTCGCAAGGACTTTTCATTTGAATTATATACGACAAGCGTCTGTGTGATACACCTTTGTGTGCTGCTTCACGCGGATACCATTTCGAGCAAAGTTTTTGGACGTATTTTCCTCCGTGCGCAATAATATATCTTTAAGATATTTTTTCACGGTCTGTTATACTAAATATCGTGCGTTCTAGTATACGCCCAGGCAGGCAGTATTTTCTATATCTGTCCGCGGTCAAGTATCTTTAGATTTTGCAAGAAAGAAATTGTTGCGCAAAGTCTAGAATCGGATAGCCTGATTTTGATATGGGCGCGTAACGCGATGATTAGTAGGGACGGGTTTCCTGTGTCAAATCAAGCCCCACACAGTGAGCACTGTGAGCCATTTCCTTATTTGAATTTCCCCCACTCCGTCTCGCTAAACATAATTTTTTCTAGGAAAAAAATCCCGAGCTCCACGCAAACATTTGCTTGAAGAAACATATTATTAAACTTCTTGTTATGTTTTTGCAGAGGTAGGATAACACGAAGAAGCCCCCGGAGGAAATCCATTGAATCAAGGGAGATACCTAACAAATTCTACTCACATGTGATGTTGGGTCCGGGAATCAAACCTGAGATCCCAGAAGCCAGAGGCGAGTGTATTACCGCATACATCATCCTTATTTCCTTATAACGACAATAATATATTCCTTTGTTAATTATTTATAGGGGGGGGGGGGGGGGGGGGGGGAATCTTG
This sequence comes from Actinia tenebrosa, assembly GCF_029948245.1. Lineage (NCBI taxonomy): Eukaryota > Metazoa > Cnidaria > Anthozoa > Actiniaria > Actiniidae > Actinia > Actinia tenebrosa. Next base: position 5,997,739 of record NW_028292569.1, on the reverse strand, counting down.
AAATGACCTTGGAAATTTAAATGCAGTTGACTCCTGACGATATCTTTCCTTTTACCTTCGCTTCGGTTTTCATAGTGGGGGAGTTTGAATATCACTTGCGACAGGGCGGATGAGTAGTTTCGTTGCAAGGGGCCTATTAGTTCAACTGATAACCAACTGGTGATTGTAGCCATATCCGTGGTTTAGCGGTGTATAGAAGGATAAATTATTACCGATTTTCAAAAAATAAAGAACAAGAAAAAAGATACTAAAAATAAAAAATGCCGGGTAATGAAAAACGTATCTACCTGTTTCAACTATTGTATCTCATTGCGCATGCGTTCGTTGTGGTTCACTGAAAAAATGTGCGCTGGTCGGTGATTGAAGGGCGGGTCGGAGATCAGTGGGTGTTCGGACTACTACAGGTGGGTCATTATATTCCGTTTTGGTTTATAATTTCATTTGATATTCATACAACTTGCTCGAACGACATGTACACTCACATGAGCGCATTGATAAAAAATTTTAACTAAAAAATTCAACAAAGAAAAATAATTGCATAACTTGAGGCCATTGAATAGTCTGAAGTTTCAAGTTGGTCAAATTTTTTTCCAACGCGAAAAATAGAAAGATCTATGATAGAATAAGATCGCAAAATTGCGTAATCCTACTTCAATATAGTAAATCATCTCTATATAAAGTACTTAAAAGGTTTCCATTCGGTCAAGTGAATATAGCCTTAAGTCGCCCCTACGGAATAACGTAGTCCACGAGGTTCGTTTTTCATCGTATTGAAAATTCCGGGCCATCCGAGTGTTGCAAGTATTGAAAATAACTGAAGTGTCGGGACGAGGTGTTGTTCGAGGAAAAACATTCCATTCAAGAGTGATTTAATCCGAGAATAATGGCAAGAGGGATAATGTTTGAAATGTAAAACATACATTTAAGAATATGAATTTTCGGCTTTAAAGATGACAAACGGAAACGTACAGTTCGAGAAATCCTTTCACTCATAAGATTTTTCTCAGGAACGAAATAATATTCGATGGAATGCGATAGGGGAAACGCCCAAAGTTAAGCGGTCAACTTTAACCTAAATTAGATTTTAATTCAATGAGAAAGAAAACGCACCAAAGAATATAACTCGGGAAAAAATACGCCAAAAGTAACAGGGTTTGTTTATCGAATGATCTAAGTCAGGGCATGGCTAACTCACAGATCAAATCCTGAAACAACCTCTGGGCTGATCTAAGTTAGGGCATGGCTAACTCACAGTTCAAACCCTGAAACAACCTCTAGGCTGATCTAAGTCAGGGCATGGCTAACTCACAGATAGAACCCTCAAACAACCTCTGGGCTGATTTAACTTGGCCGGGGTTTGCTAACTCACAGATAGAACCCTGAAACAACCTCTAGGCTGATCTAAGTCAGGGCATGGCCAACTCACAGATAGAACCCTGAAACAACCTCTAGGCTGGTCTAAGTCAGGGCACGGCTAACTCACAGATAGAACCCTGAAACAACCTCTGGGTTGATCTAAGTCAGGACATGGCTAACTCACAGATCAAATTGGAATTCAGCACGTCAAGTTTTGCGGAGATACAAAAACTGGAGAACCGCGGATTCGACCAAAAAAGAGCTTTGATTCATTTTTCCTTTCATTTATTTTCTATAAAAGTGCGCAATGTATATACATACAGCTTTAGTTATATACAAAGAATGTTGTATAAATAAAATAGAAATATATGATACAAAATACATATAAATATATAAGTGTTTGACGGCGACCAAAAGAATCGCAGCCTCTGGGATACTTCATCCCTTTTTCGCTTCCACTTGTCGAACGGGCGACTCTAATTTTTCACCAGTTTGCTGTAAATACAACATTTTATGTTGAATCTTAACAATTTTGGCTTGAAATCTTAATATTCTTTCTTGTAGTCTCAGAATCTGTTGAGTAGTTTCAGGATTTGTTTGGTGATTCAAGTCTACAGTTTTCGCAGTTCTAACGAATGGATGCTCGATCTGAATCGCGACCGGCCGAAGTGGATCCGAGACTCTTCCGGATGCAGCCGAAGCCACCCGGATTTCATTCGGTTCTTCTAGAATCGGTGAGCTACGTCCCATTGGTAGGTCGATGTGCATCGCATCAGCTCGGGTAGTTTCCGGACCAAATGTTGACTCATTAATGTCTCTAGTGTGATGTTCACCTTTATGAATAGTTATTTCGGACTGCCCGAGCTCTTTCCGAGTTTTCACCGAAGGACTCTCGGAAACCGCTCGGGTAGCTAAATCTGATTCGGAAGCCGTATTTTTGGAAGGACTATTACGTCGTTTCAGTTCGTTAGCTAAACCAGTTTGCCTTACAAATGGTTCATTGATTGTCGCAGATTTTCTACGCTCTTGAATATCTTTCAAGTCCTTTTTTAACTGGTGCACGCTGGGCCTTCGTGCTGTAGGCCTTCGAGGTGGCTCGGGCTCCAGTCCTAAAACGTCCTCCCAGGTCCGTTTTATCAAGGGGGCTACAAGTGTCCAAATATACACCAGGCAGCATATAAAACTAGCAGACATCTGGACCCAAACCGCTGACCAGTTTTTGATGAGCTTCTTGAAGTCCTCCGCTTCGTCTGGGCTATGCCAGTTCGTAATCACCATCATTAAGTGCAACGACGCTAAGAATAACATAAAATGAAATATAGAATAACTATACGCTATGTCTTCATTTTCTTCTTGATCCTCTTTGTCATATTGTTTTCTATTACTCGTATTTTCTTTTTTACTTTTTCTTCTATTTACTTGTCGGCTTTTTCGAAGATACTCGGGGTTATCCGACAAAGCTAGTCCGAGTTTTCCAAGTTGTGACGTGCTCGCGCGGACAGTACAAGCGAACGTCAACAACGCGAATGTCAAAACGGAGCCAAAAACAGCCTGTCCATTCACCCCTGAGGCTTTATCATACTCGAGTATTACATCCCCCAGGGGATTGCACATGCTATCTGGCTGACTAGACAATGTGTTCCAGGTCAGATACATTGTATATATTGTCACAACTGAAGACTGTAGAAGACCAGCTCCGTTTGCCTCTTGTTGTATCTGAGGTAGAATAGAAATTATGGTGGCTAAAGCGCAATGAGCGACGTTAAAACTGATGTAAAAGGTATTCGCCTTGCACTGGGATATATCGACGGGATTGGTGAAATAGATGTAAAGTACTGCGGCTGCGCAAAGCGAGAGTGCGTAGACTATAGCAGTAGCAAATGCAAGCGCAAAGAACCAACATTTTGTATTTAAAACGTCCATTTTCTCAGCCCAACTTGCGCTCCATGAGTACCCAAAATCAATGATAAAAACGACTTGTAAAAGAAGGAACATAAACCCGCCGGTTAATCCAACATACATCCAAATCATCCCAAATTGAGAGAAGTTTGGAATATTAAAGGCAGCAATAAAGAGAAGCGTTAATATAGAAAGCTTGATGTACCAAAATCCGTTATGCAAACGCGCTCGGAATTGTTTTGTCGAGGTGACGTCGTAGGTGAGGATACTGAAGGTGAAAAAGAACACCGACATCACGAAGAAGACCCGATAGGCTGCCGAATACCCGACCAAGTTGTCGCACATTTTCGGCGAGGAGATGGTATCACATAGGTACGGGATGCTATCTAAGTGTTTTCTCATATCTGGTACTAGCATGATAAAGCTCATGACGTTAGCAAGGCCTAAAAACAACAGAAATATTAGCTTGGAGCGGGCTCCCTGTGTATTACTTCCCTTTCTCTTGCACAGAAGACCGCAGGCCGCTGAGCCAGCACAGCAAGCGATTTCACTCGCTACTTCCCCTAAACCAAGCGTCTGTAGGGCTGCTCCCATAGAAACCCATATAGACCATTAGTCACGTGACCAACACTAGACCAATGTTGACGGACGTGGCCCAAATTTGGCCAATCTCTTTCAAAAACTTTCGCAAAAAATCTTCGGTATTGCTGGAAAATAAGTCGATATAACAATTACAAAACCCTGTTATTTTTCTTCTGTTTCTAAATTCGTAGTTTTCTTTCCAAACTGAAAAATGTTCCAATAACTTTCCTATTCTTTGTTGTTCAAAAATATGCGCTTTCACATTTAAACCATAGAGTCACAAAGTTGCCAACGCGCTCGTATATCGTAGGAATTAAAATACGAGAAATTTTATGGAAACCGTTGTTTAAAAATCTGGGGAATCCAGATTTTTCTGCAAGTATGAGCCAATTCTGCTGCCAGTCAAATTGAACTGAAACCCAAATTCTTCGCTTTAAAGTCCTTGAATTTAGTAGAGATTGTTAAGTCTTTCGCCACCAAAAAGTTGATTGCTAACGGTGTTTCGAGCGAATACAATTCGTACGATGATCTTCAACCTTTTGTTTACAATGGAGAAATCTTCGACTTTCTTTGGTTTCTAGCATTGAGAAATACCGTATATTATCGAGAGTGCTGTCCAAGAAGTAGTTAATCAATTTAAACCACCTCGATAATTCTGTTTTTGATTGTGAAAGCAAATTCTTACTACACAAGAAGATTTCACAGAACGTCAACTTCATTCACGGATGACTTATCCAAGACTTGAGCTCATGGAATGGTTGATTCTTGCAACCACTTGCCTTCAATGCAAGACGCTCCAGACTTCAGTAAAGTTTGAGGGGTCTTTGGAAAACAATTTTGAAGATTTCTGTGGTTGTAATCCGGTGTTTTAGTCTGTCAGCACTTGTAAAAAGACATTTCACGGCCAACACCTTCGAGTTCAAATCACTCACACAATCCAAAACAAGTCCTGTTACCAAACCTAAAAGAATTTCCTCGGCTTCTAGGAGATGTTTTTGCTTTTCAAATCAAATTCCAAGCTTTTGTCGTCAACAAAACAAATCTTAGGCTTCCAGCAAAGAATGAAGCATTTCTTGTAAGGAATATCGGCGATTTTTGGAGCAAAAATGGCGGGATATTTCGAGTCGTGATTTGTCGTTTTTTTGTTGATATTACGTCAAGGTAGCAACAGGTACCATGTGTCGTGGTTGACTGATTCAGTAAATTATGACATCCGGGTGTGGCCTTTACCCGTATTTACGAATGCGTTACTATGGTAACCAATTGTGAAAACATTGCGATAACAGTATGTGATTCGGTACCAGTTCATACGGCCAACATAACCACAGGAGACCCAGATTTATTCTAAAAAAATCCTTTAACAAAATATGAAGTCGACATGAAAATAATTTCTTTTCATTTTTAGTCTCAAACTGTTCGAAAGTCACATTTCTAGCGAAAATCTAAATGTCTTTCGAAAATAAAATGGGAAGGAAGCAAGGAAAGGAGAAATAATGGATGGAACGCAGGAAGGCGAAAAGAAAAAGTGAATGGAAAGATAGAACGAGGGAAGTAGAGGAAGGAAGGAAGAATGCAAAGAAGGGATAATAGAAGGAAGGACATAAAAATAAAAGGAAGGAAAGAAGGATCGAAAGAAGGAAGGAAGAAAGAATAGAAGAATAGAAGGAAGGAAAGAAGGAAGGAATCAGGAAACCGAGGAATAACAATTACAAATGTATTAAGTTGAATACCAAATATAAAACTAAATGAATAAAAATATTATTTTTTATCAAATATTAAGAAACGTGTAACAAGTTTAATCTGACAGAGGGATCAAATTTTATTCAAACAGCCTTGAAAAATGTTTACATTACCTTTTTATGCGTTAATATGTTATCTTATATAATTTTATATTCTATCCGATATTCACTAATACATTACATATTCTGTCCTAAATATTACCTTTTTATACTACTATATTATTTGATATAATTTTGTATATTCATGGGACACGAGTGAAAAACGTCTGCGCATCATCGTCTGCGCGAAACATCTTCTTGACGTCATTATTTCGCGATCTCTTTATTGAATATATCGGCAACGAAAAGAGATATAAAAAAGAAAGTAAGCTTATTATTTTAGCTAAATAACTTGACGCTTTTAATAAAGTTTATCTATCTATAAGGACTTTGAAATCAGGAAGAGATCCTGTAGGCTTGATAGCCACTTCAAACAAAACCTTTATACCAAAAAATACATCATATGCCCATTTCTATAAAATTAAGACCAAGTCATTCGAATGACGTCATTGACTCTTCTCCTGCTGGCGTGACAATGTTTGATTTATCGGAAAAAGGAGTTTACTAGAGTGCAAACAATTAATCCGTGAAACACTAATTACTTAATATTACAAAATAGTGCTAATTAAACAATATAAAACAATGAAATTTGTATGAAATTGTGCTATTTAGTATTACTAAAGTTTCACGGATTTACTGTGGTCACTATCAAATTTGTCATATCGCATAATAGTAAATTTGCAAGAATTTTGTAAAGATTGCCCTTAAAATGACGAAGATATAATTTTTCAAACCCCCCCTCCCCTTTTTTACTGGTAAACATTTTTCCGATACCCCCCCCCCCCCCCCCTCTTCCATACATTATGAACGCAGCTAAAACAGGCTAGGAAACACTAGTACTAGCAGGAATGGACTTCTTGCGACTCCACTCACCCCACCCACAAAACTTGAATTCATGAAATTCTAATCATTATAAATATTGTGGATCTAAAAAATACAATAAATATCTGTGCGTGTTATAAGTGAATGTTTTGCTCTGAACCAATCACAAGGCAGAAACTCAATGCATCCAATCTCGTGCTAGAATACACTTAACAAAACTTTTAAATGGCTTCCGCCCTGAACCAATCAAGTGCTAGACTTACAAATGGCTTTCGCTCTGAACCAATCCAATCATCCAATCAGCCATCCAATCAAGAGCTAGAATACACCCCATGGATTCTACTTCTCAGCCAATGAAAAGACACGTAAAATATCGTCTTTTTTTTTTCCTTTTATTTTAAAAGAAAAAGGTTATTTAATTACCAGCAGTTTTTTCCCTGCACGAAGATAAGAGCTTGGCTGTTCTTTCTGGTTCAACTTGATTCTCTTCTCACTCACATTCTTGCATTTTTTTGGTGTTGGATTTAAATCAGGAATTTTGTAACCAACACTTATGAGATCGTGGAGCCATGCCTCGGTAAGGAGAGCATCCTTCACCCCCCAGAATTTGTTTTCCACCATAGCAATACTCAAGTCCATGATACGGCTGAAAAAATCCTTTTTGTCAGACTTCCAGTTAATGAGGAACTTAACCAGCCGACCAGCGTCGTGATAGAGATCTTTCTCGTCGATGAAGTCATCAAGGTAATTATGCGCACTTCGAACTTGAACAGCATTTGGCGGGAAAAACGACAAATACCCTCCAATCTCCCATAGCAACCGTTGTGCATAGTAACCTCGCCAAATGTCGCAGACACGAAAGGCAGTCGTTATGGGCAACAAGGTCGCCCATAATCCTTCGTAAAGAAAAAATGTATTCTGGGAATTGAAGGGTGCCATTGTTCCAGGGGGGAGTAAGACTGCAGGGGCGTTGGCGTCAAATTTAACATCAAGACGAATGCCTTTATCCTTCCGGGTGAGTCTATAAATAGCATCGACATCTGGGTCCCCATCTACTACCCCTTGCTGTATTGCGGTTTGTACGCCCCGGCACTTATCAAATATATGATGGGTGGGGTCTGCGATGTTCTCAAGTGGGTACCCACGGGGCCAAATAGTACTCTGCCCAAAATGAGAATACGGATTGACTGAGTTTGCATCTGTGTTGTACACCAGGAAATCCCCAGAATCCTTTTCAAAGAAAGTGATTTTCCCAGATGTTGGGTGGTTGTCGTCGTCAGTGTCATAAATTTGTTTCGCCCCATGTTGTATCGCATAGAGGTAGCCAATGTTTTTACGGGCGTAACTCTTGTAAGGAATCAGATTGACTATTTGATAGCCAAGCTTTTTCTGATCTTCCACACTTAGAAACACACAATTGGGATGGCTAGAAAATTTTAAAAATTAAAAAAAATTAATCTAAAATTTTTAAAAACAACTTAAAAACTAAAATAATTTAAGAATTTGAATTTTAAATTTTTTAAAATTCAAATTCATATTTGTTCCAAAAACATATTTCTCTAGAAAATCAAGAAAATTTAGCACAAGTTGTGACGTCATTTTGTTTACAAGTCTCCAGATTTGGTTGCAAATACACGAAATATGTTTGAATGTAGAATCTTAATTTCAGGTAGTACACTTTTCAGTTTCCCAGCATTTGAAGAATACTATGTAAGCTTTCAAATGAAGCTGAATAGAATATGCCTTTTGTTATTATTTTATACGAATTACAATTTATATTTAGTACATTACTACTGAATCTGGAGTACGTGTCAACAAAATGACATCATAAATTGGGCTTAATTTTCTCACATATCTCAAGAAATAAGCTGTTGAAACAAATTTCATTACTATATATTTATTACTACTAACAAACTATACATTTTAAATGATGACATTTTTTCGTGTCATATACACTTTAATAATTTTAATATAGAATCAAAAATGGAAATCAAGATTAAAATTTAAAAGGTTAACTTATAAATTTATTAAAAACCCAAAAATTTAAAAATAATTTAAAATAATTTATATGGTGTGAGAATATATATAATATATATATATATTTACTGCAGTTGTAATGTATCAAATTGAACTGATCCTCGCAGTATATGAAGCAACTTATGCAACAGGATTTGAACCTGTGCCCTGGTGATTAAAATATTTTAAAGAGAGGGCTTCTGATTTTTCATACTCAGAAACAGACAATGTGAATGACTAGAAAATAATAATGTGTAGTTCCAGAAATCATCCATACCCACCCCACAGAGGAGTCAGAGAAAGAACAAAAATTACAGAGTTTGTATGGAAGAAAATTTCTGGGGGGTAGGGGGGTGTTTTAAAAAAATTCCTCCATTAGGAGGGTATGGATAATATTTGGAACTACACAATAAAAAAAAGGAAACAATATGAAAACTGAAAACACCTTTTTTTCTGAATGTTACAATTTTGAGTTTGTAGTTATTGGATAGAAGTTGATAGTACAACCTTTATCCACTCCCTGGCACCCTTGATTCAAGGGTTTTTCTCCAAGTTCTCCAGTTTTCCTCTCTTCACAAAACCCGGCAAGCTAGATTCCAATTCAGTCTTTGAGTTAACCAGGTTATAGGGTTTAATCTGTGCTTTGACTTAGATCAGGGTTGAATCTGTGAGTTAGCCATGCCCTGACTTAGATCAGCCTAGAGGTTGTTTCAGGGTTTGATCTGTGAGTTAGCCATGCCCTGACTTAGATCAGCCCAGAGGTTGTTTCAGGGTTTGATCTGTGAGTTAGCTGTGCCCTGACTTAGATCAGCCCAGAGGTTGCTTCAAGTTTTTAGCCATACTCCTCACACATCAAATCAAAATATGCCGACCAATTTTAATAACTATTGTTGTACACTGACTAGCCTCGTGTTCATGTGGAAACGTAAGAAACATTTTCACATGTAGGAGAGGCTAGTCAGTCGCTAATCATTGCAAAGTGACAGATATTCAAATTGGAGCCACATTTCGATTCGATAGTGCGTAATTTGACAATTATTATTGCCAGGAAATGTATATTTCATTGCATAAAACAATATAATTGTAATTCATCATATTTGTTACATCATTCTGTACTTACGTCAACAATTCATAATTATTAATTAAACATTAAAGTGCTTCTACGACGAAAATCGCTCAAACTTGGATTCAGCTGAAACTACCTAAAAATACTCTTCAAAGGTCCAATAATCACTGTATGAAGTGTTTTCTCGACATTCAGGACGAAAGTATGATATTTTTACGATTATTTTTTGGAGTCTGTGAAGTCATACACTCAACATCAAACATTGCTACATATATTTCTTTGTATATAAATCCTTAATTTATTTTATTCCTATGAAGCCCAAAGGGTGGCTAATGTGCTTATTTCACATTACTTGTGACTATAATTTATATTTTGGGGTGTTTGGGTATTTCTTTCTCCCTTTACTACTGATATTTTGATCATAAACTACAAAGAAATGTATGGAGCGATGTTCGATGTTGAGTGTATGACGTCACAGACTCCAAAAAATAATCGTAAAAATATCATACTTTCGTCCTGAATATCGAGAAAACACTTCATACAGTGATTATTGGACCTTTAAAGAGTATTCTTAGGAAGTTTCAGCTGAATCCAAGTTTGAGCGATTTTCGTCGTAGTAGCACTTTAACTAAATGAATGAATAAATAAATGAAACATTACCTCCAATCTGGTGGCGTCTTGGTATCCCCCACAACTACTACCTTCCATCCATCCATTTTTGCCAGCATTTCAACATCACTAGTAGGTTTATTAATAGACGTAATGACGACCCATTTCTCATGAAGCTCTGATGGCCTTGGTTTCTTATCTACTTTCGTCCAATTGATATCCTTCACCAAATGCTTGCCCTTTCTTACTTCAGTCCAGTCAACCAGAAGTAGATCTTTGGGAATGCTATGCCAGTCAAACTTTGCATCAATAGTGATGACTGAGTTTTCAAATCCATTTGCTTTGTTCGTCATGTTATACCATGAGAATACTAGAATAATCTGGATAAATACCATTGACATCATGCATAGTGTTGCTTTGTTGAATGTAAGAGTCTGCATTATTTGGACTGGAAAATGAATGGTTTTTCCAACCTGAAAATTTAAAAATAATTGCCCTATTTCACTATGACGTCACTGCTTGTTTATGTGGGGGATAGAATCGCCAAATCCATTAGAAAATTCAACAAATTTTGCTCCTAGCGAAACAGTTTAATCTAAAATGGCCTGATTTTTAGATATAATACGTGTTAATATGTACTAAAAAATAATGTATGTATGTAAGAATCCGCATTATTTGGACTGGAAAATGAATGGTTTTTCCAACCTGAAAATTTAAAAATAATTGCCCTATTTCACTACATGTATGACGTCACTGCTTGTTTATATGGGGGATAGAATCGCCAAATCCATTAGAAAATTCAACAAACTTTGCTCCTAGCGAAACACTTTAATCTAAAATGGCCTGGTTTTCAGATATAATATGCGTTAATATGTACTAAAAAATATTCTGAGCATTTGTTGGCTATTCTGCTTCTCTTCGTGGATTGATACGGGTTTTAGAACAATTTTCGGTGAATTTGCGTTGATTTGACCCCCTCAAACGACCATGATCCTTTGCGTTTAAACAATAGATTGTTTTGATGTGACGTCATAGTGAAATAGGGTAATTTGATTATTTTAGGCATAGTCAAAAAGAGGGGAATGGTTAGGAAACTCTATCGTTATAGGTTATTGTTCACTTTTTTCAAGCGTGATCGTGCACAATCCTTTGTTTTACCATTGTTGGCAATGGCTGAGTGACAGACCAAAATCTTTCTTTTGGCAGCTAGTTCAAAATGCTTAAAGATTTTAAAGAGATATTTGAATATTCCTTACAACAATCCCATAGACAAAGTTTATGTTTACTTTTTTTGCAATTTTGGATGAGCATAAATCCAACATTGTGCACGGTCAAGGCCGGTTCAACCTCACAAGTGAACAAAGACCTGATAACAATAGGTTTCCTAACCATTCCCCTCTATTATCTATGTTTTAAGGTTATGATATATATTTTCTGTGGGTGCTCCAGTTTTCCTTACTCTAACTATTCCAGTTTAGGCAATTTTAAAAACAGGTTTGTATTTTCCAGATGATTTCATTTATGGCTTCGTTCAGTCAATTAAAAAATTGCTAACTCAATCATACTCTTGCTAAGGGTTAACCTGCATAACAGTATTATTCCAGTTTAGGCAATTTTAAAAACAGGTTTGTATTTTCCAGATGATTTCGTTTATGGCTTTGTTCAGTCAATTAAAAAATTCCTAACTCAATCATACTGTTGCTAAGGGATAGCCTCCATTAGCATTAACAGCCTACCTCCATCCCTTCGATCTTGCGAAACAATTTCTAGTTTTAAGTGTGGTCTCAAGACCTTTTTATTCACATGAGTTTTCAATATGTAAAAATCTTACCTATTTTTAACCAATCTAAATCAATGTATTGTTATTTGAATTTTAAAAATGTGTAATGTATATGTTGAAATGCAACGAACTTTATTTGAAATATGTTGATAATGATATGTATTATGGGCATGTTTCATTACTCACTCTTATTCATGAAATAGTAATTCTTTCCTTGAATTCATTTTCAATTTTAAATCTATTGAGTCACATTTTTATATTGTAAAGCGTCTTTGAACTTAAGGATATCGATGCTATATAAATTATTCCTTATTATTATTATTATTATTAAATTTTGTGTAGAGTATTCCTGTTTTTAGTGAATTGAAGGTTTTTTTGAATTTCAAAGTATAGGTTGCTATCAATAGACGTCACTTCCGGTAATAGCTCTTTTTTGATGGCTTGTAGAATCCTGGAGGTTGTTTTGATCTCTTGTTGTCTGGTTTGATGTTGTGAAAATAGTCAAATACAATAGTTTGGGGACTTATTTTGATATGTTTTGACTTAACATCTGCTAGTTGCCCACTAGTCAACCACTTGTTCCCCCCCCCCCCCCCCCCCCAGTCAACTCCAAAAAGTCATGTGATTGATAGTAAGCAATTGTTGAAGTTGTGCATTCTTTACTTTACCATTGACATCTGTGAACATTTTGACAGTAAAATGAAGTTAACCCTGATTAAGATTTAATTCGATAATAATTTGAATTCAAATAATAATTTGAACATTTAAAAAAAATCAACAAAGTTTGCATTAAAGGGTCCTTATCATGACACAAAAATGTTTTTTAACACAATTGCCTTTTGCTTGAGTCCAATTTATTTTTGAAAAAAATGTAAAAGCAAAAAGTTTAGATAAAAATCATCTCATTGTGGAGAGCAGTAAAAAAATCTATTTTGAAAGACTTTTGGGGTCGTCATGGCCTGCTCTAACTTTGAACCTACTGCTTTAGCGAGCTAGAAAATGCCCAAAGAAAAACATTACTTGGGATTTACTGCAAAATAAGTACTAAAATAAGCCTAGAACTAGAATAATAGTTATAATAGAGTATAATATTCTAGTGAATAGTTTAAAAAATGAACGCTAGTCAAAAAAATACTTCTTTCTCTTTTACTCCGACGAAGGACTAGCGTCCCAAACGTAAGTTTTTTCCTCTTTTCACGGTGTATAACTTACCTTTTCATCATTACTGATTCAATATATTACCCAAAACTACTGATTCTTGATACATTAAGGTATATTTATGATTCTTAATAAAAAAATAAAGGTTAAGATCAAATATCATGAGATTTTAAGAAATTTTATACACGCACAATGTATTCATTCAAGACACTAACTTTTGCCACGCTATCGTAAAATTACATATCAACTCAAATAATGAAATAGATACGATAAATAAAGACATACTGGCTTACCTTTATCTATTCTATTGCTTTTCTGTTACTCCAGCCTCTAAAAGTTGGAGAAAACCTCTTTTAAGTATCTAAATGTAGAACACAAAACATCAATGAAAATATGGAGGCTTCTTAAGTGAAATATTGCCCGCGTTGTAATAATCAGCGGTTGATTTCATTAATTAGCATAAATTTGAATGAAGTCTCACGCACGAACCTGCGAATGTTTTTTGTCTCTGTCCAACTATCTTTGTCCATTTTTGTAAATTCTGTCATTTTTATCTCATTTTTTTAGTGTTTCGCTATTTTACTTTTTCATCCCTTGCTTTTTTTTTAGAGCGGAAACCTGCATGGATTACTCTCTAAGCCTCTCGACTGCGCTATCGCATACTTCGTGTCTGTCTGTCTGTCCGTCCATTTAGTTTTCCCCGACTTCGGTTGGAATCGTAGTGTCTTTTCTTTTGGTTTTTAGCCGTTTTGGTTTTTTATTTCTTCTTTCTTGATTTTATCTAAGGCTCTTATGTAGATAGTGTACCACAGGAAACCCAAATAAAGAAAAATGAACAAAAATAAATCTTTAACGCGAAACTCGCGCATTATTATTTTATTTCGAGCGGATGGAAACGAATAAAACTAATGCAAAACTCAATTGCTTTTCTCTCTCGAATTTCCAGTCAAGTTTTAAATGAATTATGCAACAGGCATCCCACAAAGAACTGAGAAAATGGAACGAATCACGATTAGGCCGGAATAATTAGGTCGGTAGGTCTGTGAAAGAAGGCAGCTAAAATAACCATACTAAGACATTTTTCGTAGCAGTTTTTATTTGTCTAAGGAGACATATTTCAAAGATGGCGTCTATTTCGTCCCATACCACTGCCCCAAAATGCACTGCGATGCCAACTCGATCCAGATTTTCCTCGACCTCGGAATGACAGGAATCAATGGCTCTCAGTGACGTAATGTTTTCCCATTTCAGACCACATGTCATTCCCTAGAGTATCATTCCTTTGTTTAAGGTTTGCGCTCGGTTGCACATGAGAAGACACATGAATATGGATACAGCTCAAACAAAGAATCTTTCTCTCAAGGGAATGACACGTGTTCTGAAATGAGAAAACATTACCCCAAGCCGAAGAGGTCTATTAACAAAATAGTTGTGTTTCGATTGGAGAGGATTTACAATCCTCGTTACCAAATTCTACCATCTGCATAGGCAGGGTTTTGAGCAGCATACTCATGCCTTGCGCTGGATTCTGCAAACTTTGCTTGTATAATGGCCGCCTTTTTTGCTTCTTCTGTCTTGCGCAGCTCGTCTCGAAGAGCCATTTCGTGTCTAAGAAGAAAAGAAATTAGAGTTGGATACAAAATAGCACGTTGGGTTACCTGTGGAGTTGGTATACACCTCTTTGCCTTGGGCATAATGTTTTCCCATTTCAGGCCACTTATACTTATATCGATATTTATGTGTCTTCTCATGCGCAACCGTTAAACAAAGAAATTATGCTCTAGGGAATGACACGTGGTCTGAAATGGGAATAGTAGGGTAGGGTAGGGTAGGGTAGGGTAGGATAGGGTAGGGTAGGGTAGGGTAGGGTAGGGTAAGGTAGGGTAGGGTAGGGTAGGGTAGGGTAGGGTAGGGTAGGGTAGGGTAGGGTAGGGTAGGGTAAGGTAGGGTAGAATAGGATACGAAGGGAGGCAGGGAGTGAGGGAGGGAGCGAGCGGTCCACTAAATCGCTATTCTTAGTACCTTGCAGCGTCTTCTGTTGTCTCCTGACCAGTTTCGGAACTCTCAATATTTACATGAATCGGTGATAGAACAAAAGGCCGACCAAAACACTGAGCCTGAGAAAAAGAAATGACAAAATTAACAATGATGGGAAAAATAAAACACCCTATCTTTGTATTCTTTCTTTCGTGTTTCTTAGTTACTTGTGGTAGATTAGACGTTTTTACCTGAACATTCCTGTAATTTGGCAAAGACGTTGCGGCCATAGGCCTTTTCTGAGTTCGCTTAACAGGATGCATTGTGGTCTTGCTTGGGTACAAACAACACCATATGAGGCATGGTGAACAAAAGATGTTTGTACCTAAGCTAGACCACAATGTAACATGTTTACTATCTCAGAAAAAAAGTATATGTCGGTAGTATAGACAAAGGAAGCCAATGAGGAATCTTATGTTAAATATTGACAACATGGCGGCTATTATATAATTTTGAAATGGAAAAACCAGCATGCCACGCGCGCCCTACATTAGAAATCGCAGGAAAAGTCATGTGATCTGTATCACGTGATATCCAACTCGCCTGTCCTGAGTTATAATATTCCATGGCTTTCTGGACTGAATCATCATCTTTGAACAAGGCCCACGCTAATCCATTTGGCTTACGAAGGATTGGGTCCTAAGTAAGAAAACATACAGGCGTTACTCAACACGTAGGATATACCTTTTTCTAGTATATCATTTTCACCGCCAAAGCAGCCATTCACCTCATACACGCGGTTAAGTTTCGGGAACACGAGTTTTGCCGAGGCTGTGATTAAGCTACCGGACTGAACTGTTATAATGGAGAAACGTCGCCGAAGGGGAGGTGGGTAGGGTCAAAAATCCGTCTAGCACCGATTGGTAAAGCCTGAGCAAATGAGGTCGAAACCTTGGATTTTCTCGCTTAAATAGGCAACTGCCGACCCGGGGGCATTCATAATGCTTCTCACCTAGGAATCACACCCTGAAAGTCACGATAACATTCCGCGAGTACTCGTTCCATGGCTGCTTTAGCGGTGAAAATAGGTCAATATTCCAAGGTCCGTGGAATTTCAAAGTGTTTGTATTGTTGAAGTTTGTTGTGCATCCTTTACTTCACCGTTGGAATTTTTGTATATTTACTGATTCGAGGTTAACTCTGAGTAAATGAGTCTGTAATCAAAAAAGACAGCGGTAACTTGGAACTCGAAAATAACCTTTTTGTGGCAAGGCAGTGGAATATCTAACACAAACCTTGGAAAGGAAGACTTCTTTGACGTTACAGTCTGCCTCGTCTTCTAGAAGGCTCTCGAGCTTTTCTCTAGTTGCGGTCAGCGGTAGATTAGTAATGTAAACTGCTCGGTTACGATGCAACGATACCTGAAAAAAAATGACCACATGTCTCTACGACCTCTCTCTTATTGACCACGTCTTACGACGAATCAAATTTTCCCGAACCTGTCTCTAGGACCTCTTTCTCTTATTGAACACGTCTTACAACCAGTCTGACTTTTCCGAACCTGTCTCTACGACCGCCTTCCCTTATTGACCACATCATAACCAATTTGATTTAGTGCCGGCAAACAACTCAAAACCCTCTTTTTCCGAACCTTTTTAAGCAGTTTGCCCTGCTCAAAGATCTAGAGGTCCCTTCTCTCAGGTCTCTCTTTTCACTGAGCGGACTATTTGCTTTACCTTCGCACGGATTCGGCAGAGCATGCGGCGATCACTCTTGTGATATGCAAAAAGAGTAAGTGGGTTCATTTCTGACCAGTAAAAAATTATTAAATCATGCGCACGCATGTCGTCGACTCAATTTAATACCAGAGGATGGTTTGTGGTTGTACGCGTGCGCATTCAGTATCATCCAGATTTGTTCAAATGGACCTTTGTTAGCAGTACATATAAGTCGTCCAAACAAATATTTTCTAACCTGGAGCCAAGCTGGTGCATCCTTATCCGCGCTTATTACTAGGTCCCAGTCCTCCTTACTCAATTTCGGCTCACCATGGCCGACAAAAACTGAAGACAAGTCAAGAGCATCTTGTAAACTTAGTGTTCGTTTGTGCTTCTTCGTGTAGTCGGTTTGTATAGCGATGCTGTCTAATAATGGACCGTAGTCACCAGGCTCTCCTCCCAGCCCCGTTAAGTTGATAGAGATCTGGGGCGAGAATTGAAGGTAGGTTGTAGATGTGCTTGTGGAGTTGTTATCGAGTGGAATATCTGTCACAACGAAATAAGGTAGCATTTAAGTATTTCATCAATATCAACCAATCAGAAAGCTTGAATTTTGCTTTTGAAAAAGTTTTCCGGCGGCCATCCACAGGGAGCCCGACACAGTTGTCAATGAAGTTTTTCGCAATTCGCATAAACGTGTGGCCCTGCCAAAGAGGGCTTTTGAAGTAATTTATACCTCTATTAAGCGACCAACCTGTATTTCTATTTCCGCAAAACTTACCACATGCCAGAGCAAGGGATTTAAAAATCTCATCCACGTCCTCCTCCCTCACGGGTTGCTTTTGGTCCTTCAAATTCAAACTGTGTAGGGTTTCATTGGGAGTAACTTGTGTTACCAATGCCAGGATGCCAGAAGATCCTATATTGTTGTTGCTAAGCAACAGCGTTGCTAGGTGCGCCAGTCGACCTTTTTCAATGGCAGACGCTAACTTCTCTGCTCCGTTGGCACGAATCTAGGAAGTTTGTTTTGAACATTACTGGTTTATGCAATAGCTTTAAGAGTTGTTTTACAGCAACCATATGCATGTTATAGGGCAAAAAGATGAAATAGGCCCTTTGCAGTAAACGGTCACGTGTCTGTACTGGTGAGCAAAATTTTTATTTAAACTTTTAATTGGCAACTCTTTTTAGCTACTTGTGAAGAACTGAATGAAACGATGGGTATCCAGTGTGTCACGAAATGCAGTTGTATTACGATTACTTGAAACAGGTTGTAGAAAGTTTGTTTGCTCACCAGTATATTTCATCCATGGGAATCAAGATGTTCATTCATTTGCTCTCAGTGAATTAATCAGCACGTGATTACTGAGCTGCAAAGGGCCCATTGAACGGGGTAAGAGGATCAATCATAACTTGATTACCTTATTATTGGATAGGTCCAGATGGCATAGCGCACAAGGCTCCTCCATTTCATCAACCAACCAATCAACACTCGCGTCTGTCAATCTATTGCTTGACAAGTTAACATTAACTAGATCCAGTCCTTTCGCAATCCCCACAAACAAAGGCTTGGTGTCTTTATCATTCAAGCTACAACCGCTCAACGACAGCGAGGTAAGCGCACAAGGTATCATGGGTACAAAGTCCTCGGACAATCCCAGCATGCTTTGCAAGGTGTCTGTCCCTGAGAGTTTGATTGAGTCAAGATTAAGTGACGTAATCATGACGTCATCCTCTTGTGATTTTTTGGCAATATGTTGACGTAGTTCCATTATTTTTCCCGGTGATATTTTTGCTTTTCTCAAGTTCAAGTTTTTTAGTTTAAAGAGCTTAGCTGTGATCAAGATATCAGGAAGTGTTTCTGCGTTGTTGAGGGCGAAATCAAGAGATTCTAGAACGTTTGATCGTTGCCCGTCACCTGAAAAGCAATGGAATGATAGCTAGTGAAAAATATTATGACGCAACATCATGGTGGTGATCATCATCATCATCACCATCATCAACGCAATCATCATCACCATCACCATCATGCATCACCACACCATTATCATCATCATCATCACTATCTATCTATCATCATCACTATTATCATCATCATGCACCACCATTATCGCTACCTTATTCACTATCACTATCATCATCATCATTATCACCATCATCATCATGCATCATCATCATCTTCATACATCACCATTATCTTTTTTGCACCATCATCATCACCATCAACAATTACCTGCTGTTATCATGGTGCATAGTGAGTGTAAACTCTCTCCTGTAATATCGTTATTCCCAGACAGATTTACCACAGCAAGCTTGGATAGCAGCCCTGCGCTCTCTTTAGCAAGAGAAGCTATGAGGTCATCGCTCAGAGAACAGCCTGCGAGACTAAGATTAGTTATAGCAGACGATAATGGCTTTGATGATTCTTTAATTGCTGAAATATAAAGGGGAAATATAAATGGAAATAATAATAATGATGATGATGACTTATGGTTGAGAGGCAGAGGCAGAGGCAGACACAGAGAGAGAGAGAGAGAGAGAGAGAGAGAGATGTCTTTTATTTAATCTCGGGAAATTTCATCAATGTACAAATTGGTTTTCATGAAAACCGAGTTCATAGGTAATATATATAAAAAACCTAACAGTAGAGAGAAGTAAGTAAGAATTTGTCTAATTGGCAGTCGGATAGTACCTAGTCACTTTATATTTATCATTTATACGCATTTTAATAGCTATATATATAGTTCATATTATTTAATTCATTTTTAAATATATCACATATTATATGTAAATCTCTTTCTTATGAAGTACCACTTTCATGTAAAGAAGTGTATGACACTTATGAAACTATCGTCCTCAAATAAAGGTGCATTCATTCATTCTCTCTCTCTCTCTCTCTCTCTCTACTGACCTTATGTCATAGCCCTGAAAGGTTATGATTCGGGCAGCTCTGTTCTGCAACTTTTGAAGTCGGTCTGCTTGGCCTTTGTTTAAATTACTCCAAACAAGATCACAGTAATCAAATAACGGTTGAATAAGAGCCTTATACATAAGTATTAAGGTATCAAGAGGGACAAAATCTCTGGCTTGTTTTAAACCATTAATGGAAGAGCCAGTTTTCTTACATAAGTTTTCAATATGAACATCCCAAGTTAGGTTTTGATCTAAATACACACCAAGGTGTTTTGAAGAGGTTACCCTCTTTACCTCTTGATCCTTAATCATGATATGCGAAGAAATTCCCAAATTTGAAAGCTGAAAATTTGATCCAATTAACATATATTCAGATTTTACTACATTCAAACTCAGCTTATTAGCCAATAGCCAGTCACTGACACACAGTAAATCTAAATTCACTTTATCATAGAGTTCAGTAGTTGACTTTGATGCGTAACTAATTAGGGTGTCATCAGCATAAAGACGAGGCTGACTAATTTCGAGACAATGAGGCAAGTCATTAATATAAATTATAAACAGTAACGGACCTAAAATCGAGCCCTGTGGAACACCGCTCGTTACAGTTACTGGATTTGAGGTATAGGTGTCAATGGTACAGCATTGACTTCTATCAGTTAAGTAAGAACGAAAGAAATCTAATGCTACTCCACCAACCCCATAGTGCTTAAGTTTAGAAATTAGGATGTCATGTGAAACAGTATCAAAGGCTTTCGCTAAATCTAAGGAAACTACAAGGTTAGTTAAGCCACTATCCATGTTAGTATACCAATCATTTGTAGCTTCTAATAACAAGCAGTAACAGTAGAATGTAAGGGTCGAAAGCGAGATTGATACTTAGTTAAGAGATTGAATTTATTAAAATAGGCATATAATTGGTCATAAGCTGCCCTCTCACAAATTTTAGATAAAATAGGGAGAATAGATATTGGCCTATAATTATTTGGATCATTACGATCCTTGGCCTTATGTAGAGGGATCACTTTAGCTCTTTTCCAAAGTGAAGGGAAAATTCCCTTAGCAAATGACGTATTTATGATATTAGCTATGATAGGAGCAATTATGGGAGCAGCTTCTTTTAAAAGCCGACAAGATATGTTGTCCAGTCCTGTGGCTTTATCTGTTGGCATATTGCTTAAAAACTTCAGAACTAAGTCACTAGAGATCTCCACAAAATTGAAATTAAATTCAACTGGTCTGAGGAAATCCTGGAAATCAATGATGCCTCTCTCCATCTCTGCGACCAGTGTATTGCCAATTCTGGAAAAATGACTATTCATTAAGTCGGCAATTTCTGCTGGGTCATTAAAAGTGCAATTGTTAATTTTTAATTCAGTGATGGAATTACTTGTAGAATTGCTTCTACCAGTAAGGTTATTTATTGTTTTCCACAGTGCTTTAGGATTTCCATAATTGTCTTTAATTCTAGAGTGATAGTAAGAAACTTTAGATTTCTTAATTTCGTTAGTAACCATGTTTCTAAAGCTCTTATACTCACTCCAGGATTGTTGATCACCAGATCTAATTGCTTGTCTCTTTAAATAATTTCTATGAATAATTAGCTGTCTGATATCTCCAGTGAGCCAAGGAGAGTGGTTATTTCTAACCCTACGTGTTCTCAAGGGAGCATGAGCATTAGTAACTCGAAGAAAAACCTCTTCCCATTGCTCTACCATTTCACTAGGATCAGACAAATTGTCAATAAGAGACCAATCTATGGAACTCAGCTGAGTCCTAAACTTATTCGAATCAAAATTCTTAAAGCATCTATATGTAATATACTTATGACACTTAATATTTGAGGGAACCGCAAATTTCCTTATAGCATATATCAGGCTATGATCGCTCATGCCTAAGTGGCAAACACCAGATGCTACCATGCGGTCAGGCATATTTGTAAATATTACGTCAATTAAAGTACTGGAAGTTCGCGTTACCCTAGTGGGCTCTTTTATAATTTGAAAAAAGTGATAAACATCACAGATAAATTTGACGATTGATAAATTAGGATCAGATTTACACAAATAATTGCAATTTAAGTCACCAATCAGCATTAATTCCTTAGTTTCCTGGTCATAAGTTTGGATTATACATTCAAACGACTCGAAAAATTTTCTGTTACAATTTGGTGGTCTATAAAAAGCACATATGCCAAAAGGTTTACTATTTGGTTTTAAAATTTCAATGTTAATAATTTCATGCTGCTCATCACAATTAACTATATCATGCCTGATCCTGAATTTATTTCTAGAATGAATATACAAACCGACACCTCCACCAGATCTATTTTTGTCTTTTCTAACAAAGGTATAATTATCAATAGACAAGAAATGATCAGAAATAGAGTTGTCGAGTCTAGTTTCATTCAAGGCAAGTACATCCAGCACTTGATCTTCAAGAAGTAATTTAATTTCATCTAAATGCAGTGGCAAGCTGACAATATTCAAACTTGCAACCTTAAAACCCCTCACTTTGGGTATTAGATTATGATCAAGATTGCTGGAGGTACTATTATGTAAAATTCAATCGGAATAAAGATAATTCATAATGTTCTTAGCTAAAGCTGCATTGCCATTTTCATTAAGATGAAGGCCGCTTTTGTTGAGTAAAGAGTTATTGATCTTACCAATAGAGAGAGAGAGAGAGAGAGAGAGAGAGATGTCTTTTATTTAATCTCGGGAAATTTCATCAATGTACAAATTGGTTTTCATGAAAACCGAGTTCATAGGTAATATATATAAAAAATTAATAATAACGTTAAGAATATATAGACAGATTTATGAAATACATTCTCATCTACCCCCCAAAAATATTATAGTAATTAAAGTGTTAAGGACCAACAGACGAAAGATTCCTCTTAAAAGATTTTAAATTATTGGACAGTCTGACACTTTGGGGTAACGAGTTCCACACTTTTGCAACCGTCATAAGAGAGAGCTCTTTTTAAAAAACTCAGTGCTGGGTTTCGGTAACTTTAAGCACTTCTCTCTACCACGAAAATCGTAGGTATTTTCTTGAAAATAAAAGAGTTCCCTTACAGATTTTGGTGCAAGTGCATTTAAAGTCTTAAACATCATTATTGCTTTATGCTCCTTTCTTCTTCTTTGTAAGCTTTTCCAGCCTAAAGAAGTTAAAATATCACTAGATCTGACATCGTAGCTGCTTTTTGTTATTATTCTTGCAGCTCTATTTTGCATTTTTTGCAATCTTTCAGCAGACGTTACTGGTAAATTATCCCATACCACGTCACAATAGTCAAACCAAGGTAAAACGAGAGCCTCATATATGGTAATAGCTGTCTCCAAGGGGATGTAATCGCGGACTCGTCTTATGCCACTCAATCCAGAGGATATTTTTTTACAAATGTAATCAATATGAGCAACCCAAGACACCCGTTCGTCAATCACAACACCCAGAGTTTTTGCTGTAGAGACTCTAGTAATTGGTTTGCTATTTAAATATATGTGTGGTTCGGAGGTAATTTTTTTCAATTTATCGTCAGAAGCAATAAACATGTGCTCTGTTTTAGCTGAATTTAAGCTAAGTTTGTTAGCTTTCAACCAGTTATGAATATTGGAAATATCAGCGTTCACCTCGTCAAATAGAGTCTTTTGTGATGTGCCACAAGTGGTGAGACTTGTGTCATCAGCATACATTCTAGCATTTGAAAATTTGACACTATTTGGCAGATCGTTTATGTAAATAATAAATAATAATGGCCCAAGGATTGAGCCTTGAGGGATGCCGCAATCGAGTGTTCTAGAGCTAGATAAGGTATGGTTTATGTAGCATCTCTGACTACGATCTGTGAGGTAAGATTTGAACCACTTTATCGACTCTTCTGCAATCCCATAATAGTATAATTTGTGGAGAAGTATGGAGTGATTTACTGTGTCAAAAGCTTTTTTAAAATCTAGGAAAGTGACACAGTTCAATTTACCTTCATCCATATTGGTAAGCCACTCCGTTGTGGCTTCTAGGAGTGCAGTAGTAGTCGAATGAAGCGGTCTAAATCCCGACTGCTTTTGAGAAAGTAAATTATTTGAGTTTAGATACTCATATAACTGGTTAAAAAACTATTCTCCTCGAAAATCTTAGCAATAGTAGGTAAGACCGAAATGGGACGGTAATTATTCAAATCATCTTTGTCATTAGCTTTATGAATTGGCGTAACTTTCGCAAGTTTCAAGCCGTTAGGAAAAATCCCTTTATCAACTGATTGATTGAATAGCTTCACTAGTGATTGACTTATTACTGGTGAAGCAATCTTGATGAAATGAGATGGTATACCGTCAAGACCTGTCGCTTTTTTAACGTCAATAGAATTAATGATTTTCATAAGTTCATCAACTGATGTGTGTCGTAAGGTGAATGTTGAGCCAATTCTAATTAGATAATCATTATAAGCAGTCGGTCCATCGGGAATTAAACAAGCTAATTTAGTCCCAATTTCAGAAAAATGACAATTGAATACCTCAGCTATTTCCTTCGAGTCACACATCGATGTATCACCTGTTTTGATAGATGTTACATAAGAGCCAGATTTAGTCCTTCGTGAGAGGACTTCATTAATAGCTTTCCAGACCTCCTTTGAGTTTTTTGAATTTTGTGCAAAATGATTTTCATAATATGACTTCTTGGCTCTTTTTATCTCGTTGTTGACGCGATTTCTAATAGACTTATAATCACTCCAGTCGTCCCTCGAATTCGTTTGAGTAGCTTTTTGTTTCATTTTATCTCTATCGTACATAGCTTTCCTCAAATCAGTTGTCATCCAGGGAGACTTCTTGTTTCTTATTCGTTTTGTTTTGATCGGAGCGTGCGAGTCAAGAACAGAGAGAAATAACTCTTTCCATCTGTCCCACATGTCATCCGGGCTTTCCTTATTATCCAAACAATCCCAAGGGAGTGTTGCTAAATCCATAAGAAACTTGTCGGAGTCAAAGTTTTTAGCCGATCTAAATGAGATCTTACAGTGATTGTTGTTTGTCGGAATTGCTATTTTCCGTATTGTATAAACCAGACTATGGTCACTGATACCAATGTGAACCACTCCACTTCGGACTACCCTATCTGGGCTATTCGTTAAGATCACATCAATGAGGGTTTTACTTTTTCAGTGACTCTAGTTGGTTCTGTGATTAACTGCGTAAGTTGAAACAATTCAGCAGTCGTATTCAAATAGCGGGTTTGCTGATTAATATTAGTAGATAATAAATCACAGTTTAAATCCCCTAGGATATAAATTTCCTTAAACTCAGAATCTATTTTTGTTAACACATTTTCAAATATATTGAAAAATGAGCGTGTATCATAGTTAGGAGGCCTATAACAGGCTAAAACGGCAAAAGACTTGCTATTTGGCTTCATGATTTCAAAACACAGGGACTCTACTTTATCATCAGTTAAGTCACTACGGTTTTTTCCCATTTACGACGTACGCCCTTTTTCAAGTATAAACAAACTCCCCCTCCATTGCGGTTTCTATCAGACCTATGGATGTCATAGCCTTCGATGCTCACCATTGAACTTGGGATTGATGGATCGAGCCTTGACTCATTTATGCAAAGAAGATCAAAATTTTGCTGAATGACCCATGATCTCAGTTCATCTATATGAGCTACAAGACTAGTTATATTTAAAGAGGCCATTTTAAAACCTCTAACATTAGGAATAGAATGAGGTCTATTATCACCGTCAGACTTATCAATATTAGTATTTGAGACAATACTAGAGGGATGAATAGAGGAATCTGTTTCGTCTAGTGGTTCCTTACCTTTTAATCATGCTTTAGATTTAAGATATTTATTGAAATCTTGCGCAAGGATTCCTATTCCTGCACGATTTAAATGCAGTCCTTTGGTGTTAAGTCCTTTCTCTGTTACATTATGAGAAATATAGTCCCATTCCCGTTCGTTGCAGAAGGCTCTAAGCGATTTGTTCACATCCTTTCTTGCTGTTTCAAGGAGACTCGAGTCTTGGCGAATGATTAATTCAGATATCGCTATTTCACAAGACGGCAGCTGTTTTTCCACAGATTCGCAGATTCCAACTATCCTCTCTGCAATGGCCTTAGATTCATCAGACTTAAGATTATTTGTACCAATATGTACAATAAGATTATTAGGTTTCCTTCTGATTATTGGCTTTATATAGTCCTCCATATCCTCCACTGTGGCCCCTGGGAAGGGTTTTATATTAACTCTGTTTGTCTTGCTTGACATTTTCCAACCTTCGAGCTTCGATATTATAGAATCTCCAATTATAACTGTACTAGTTTTGTTTCTGTCCTGAAGCGAATGGTCCTGGTTATTAGTAGGTAGCTTGTTCTCAGCTTTGTTCTTTGGTGTTGTCTTTTGTTGCTTGGCCTTTTTTTGTTTCCTTTGTACCTTTTTCCAGTTACAATGAGATTCATTCATTGTGTCACTCATACTACTCTCCGGGGTCGTAAGATCAACTACAGTAGCTTGTTTAGTTTCCGTATGATCATTGTTCTTGCATTGATCATTGTTCTTACATTGATCGTTTTCTTTCGTAACTAGCCTCAACGCTGTTAGTAAGCTGGCTTTTTCGTCTTGTAATTTGCATACTTGCTGTTTTTGAATTTTAATTTCCTCCTGAAGATTACAGATAATTTTACGAGAATCATCGTTTTCCTTCTTCATTTGTTGGATATCAAAGTTCTCTCCGTTTTGGAAAGTGTCTTTCAATAAACTTATTTCTTTACGCAAGTCAGTCAGTAAACCGAATAATAATGAGGCAATTTCAGAATCAGTCGGTTGTGAAGGCTCAACTCTTTTTTCTGCAGGACCATCATTCTTGCTTGGAAGAAGTTCATGAAACTTATTCCTAAGGCATTCTTGATTTGGCCCAAAGATTTTCAGTCTAAGTGATGATGTGTAGAATCTTACGGAGCATTCCTTGTCATCGGTACTCACTTTATACGTTATTGCGTTGTGAGCTTTGTCTTCTTTAAAGACGCCATTACTGCCTTCTTGGACATCGAACATAAAATCCACCAAAGATTTAAGTTCTTGTTGCGTACCACGCCAAGTGAAATCGTTATCCTTTTCATCATAACTTAAATACTCAATAAGATTTGCCATTTGGAGACAAAGATTCGATAAAAGCTTTATAAAATGTTGAAGATTACGGAGCGGTTACGAACACAGAGTCTGCGATAGACCTGACCAGACAGACGGACACGCGAGAGAGAGACGGAGAGGAGAGAGAGGCT
>NW_028292569.1:5860750-5970626 GCF_029948245.1 Actinia tenebrosa | reverse complement strand
TATCATCATTCACGTGTTTCACCACAGACGTCGCGTGACAACCCTGATCGTTTTCATTTTCAAAGATTACAATATTATGACGACGTGCAAACAAGAACTCCTAAACACAAAAAAAACACCTCACCCTCCCCTCCGTCCATTACAAAAATCTCTTCAAAAAATCAAACTCATCCTTGCTATTTGCAAAAGAAAGACTTGCTAAAAATCCTTACACAGTTTACTTTTATTTCCACTCTCCAAATTTATATATCATGACCTTTCTATTTTGGCGCGACGGATGTGACCGAGCATAGACGCTTACTTCCGGTTTAAAAAGTTTATGTGGGAGTTGGAATCTTCAAAACAAAACAATGTGAGTCTGTTTACGATAAATATACGTGCGTGTGTTCGCCGTCAACGCTGTGAATTAGGTCACGAGATATTTTTACGGCCTTCATTAGAGAAGCCGAATATTTGTCCTTATTGAGATGGATTAAATACGTAAAGTAAAACGCTGGGAAACGATGAAAACTTAGTCACGCTTGAAGCTTACTATCTTTTCACTGGCGCTTGCGTGAGGGATATATTTGATTTAAAAAAAAAGAAGATTGTATCGTGTTAAATTACTTCGCCGACAGCCGTGCCCCGACAAAGAAAACACCAAGTAACAACTAAATAATCTAAGGATTTCCTAACGAAAAGAATAAGTTTGTTAATCGGATCAAAAACAACACGAAAAACAAGAAAACCCCCCCAAACTACCTCAGCCACAAAGAAAAACATGTGGGGAAAGATGAAACGATTTCCCGAAAAATTCGGATAGGAAATTTGTGGGAAACCAGTAGAAAAATTTGGTGCTGTTTTAAGAATATGAAGGTAGATGACTACACGATTTTCAGCACGCCTTGGGCAATGTAACCGCTAAAGTAAGCCAAAAATATTTCAAAATTATTGGGTAAAATTCGGATTTCCTTACTGGAAAAGCAAAATTAGTTTATTGTTGTAACTTCAAATTAAAGAAAACCGGTTGAAAACCATGGTTAAAACCCTCATAGAAAACCGGTTTGAAACGGGATAATTTGTCGTTTGAAGACGTTTTTGACGTTGACTCGTGTTCGAGTAAGGGTGAAATTAAAGAGCTTTTGTCCTATCATCGCCTAGTCCTATCTCCGTCACTTATTATACGTGACAATGCTAAGCATAGAACATAATATCTTCTAGGTCATAGTCTTAATACACGAATTTACTAGAAATTTCAAATAACTCTTCGTGACATCATTGACCTTCACTAGCGTTATTTCCACTTTCAATTAAAGCTGTTTTTAACCACGATTTACGCACACAGTCCCACGTTCGGATTATTTTAGTAAACATGAAAGAAAACGTGGGTAGAACAGGTAGTGAAATCATCTTATTACCTACTATACGAGAAAGCAATTACGCGCGCAAGAGATTCTATGATTTGGGCCGCGCTAAATACGTAAACAAATGGTTCAACTATGGTATCATCCACTTGTATCATTTACCTGTTTTTTCCCCGATGTGATTGGAAAACGTACTGTAGTGTTACTTACAGCTTACACAACCCGTAACATTGGAATGGCTTTCCATAAGAATGATTATTGTAGGGATGGGAAACATACGGTACTGACTTACAGCACGTACACGGTACGACATGCCGTTAACATTGATATTTCTTCCCATAAGAATGGTTTTCGTATGAGTGAGAAACGTACGGTACTGACTTACAGTACGCACACCCCACTACACGCCGCTGTAACATTGAAATGGCTTCCCATTATCTTCCAGTAATTCTTTGAGTAAGCGAGTTATGTGGGGTCTAGACCCTAGAAGGGATAGCCACGCAAGCAGACGCAACACCAAGCCAATGAATGTTCTCACTATGAAAAGAATGGACGCAAGCGCAAGAGAGCGGAAGATTTTTTTCTGCTTTTCTTTTCGTTTGCTTGCACTTGCTTGTTTTGTCGCTAGTGAGAAGCAGGCTTTACAGCTACAGTAAGATAAGGCCACAATAAGCCGTTACGAAGTAGCCATATCGTTTCCCACTCGTATAAAAATAACCCTACAGTTCTTACATACGGACCTCTAGTATATGATAACACAGACTGATGAAAACTGACTTGACATACTGACCTACAGCTTAAAAATAAATAGATTGTTTATTATCCCGGCTGGCCACTTTTTCCCTTGAAGCAAAGACTTGGCAAATAGCGTGACCACAAGCATTGGGACACAAGCAAGGAAGGAATCGTGGGTCGTATTCATAATAATCGCTACAAAGGCTTTGTTTCTTTGAAGAGACTCCGTTTTCTTTCTCAACTTGGGAAACTCACTGTGAGTTGGTTTTGAGGTTTTCCTGGTACAGAATTGTTGGAAACCAGAAAGAAAACACTTGATTGCTAGACTCGCTTTGATTAATTAGGAAGCTTACTGTGAGACGGTTGAGGTTTTCCTCCCAGCATTTTTGGAAACCAGAAACAAAAACACTTGTGAGATTCGGTTTTAAGTTGTTATGAAACTAACTGTGAGTTGGTCATTGAGGGTTTCCTCGAACAGAATCGGTGGAAACCAGAGAGAAACCACTTAATTGCTAGACTCGCTTTAATTTATTGGGAAACTAACTGTGAGTTGATTTGAGGTTTTCCTCGAACAGAATCGGTGGAAACCAGAGAGAAAAACACGTACTATATTCCCTTTAAGTTATTAGAAAACTCGATGTAAGAAGACCTATTAAGCCATTGAGGTTTTCCTTGTACAGATTCGGTGGAAACCAGAGAGAAAAACAATTGCTATATTCCCTTTAAGTTATTAAAAAACTCGATGTAAGAAGACCTATTAAGCCATTGAGGTTTTCCTCCAACAGAATCGTTGGAAACCAGATAGAAAAACAATTGCTATGTTCGCTTTAAGTTAATAGGAAGCTCGCTGGAAGAAGCCATTAAAGTCTTCCTCGAACAAAGCCTTCGAAACCAGAAAGTTGAACGCTTTTAAGATTCATATCAAGATTATCTTGTACGAGTATCTTGTTCGAGTTACAGGGCCCGGTTGTACAAAGGGAGGATAGCGCTTTCCGACGGATAAATCTTATTCAGGGGATAAAATTATTGGATAACAGCATCGACTTATCCACTGGATAAGGATTTCTCCGCCGGATAGTGCTATCCAGGCTTCGTACAACCGGGCCCAGATATATAAGAAATTTACGGCTAATGCAAGAAGCTCTTGGGGTGGAATTTTTTCCTTGAACTTTATTTCTCATATACACAAGACATATTTCCAAGATACAGTCTATTTCGTCCCCTATAACAGCCCCAAAACTCACTGCAATGTTAACACGATCCACTTTTTCCTTCGACCTCGGAATCACTAATAAAGACACGAGTATTTCGCAAGGACTTTTCATTTGAATTATATACGACAAGCGTCTGTGTGATACACCTTTTGTGTGCTGCTTCACGCGGATACCATTTGCGCAATGATATATCTTTAAGATATTTTTCCACGGTCTGTTATACTAAATATCGTGCGCTCTAGTATACGCCCAGGCAGGCAGTATTTTCTATATCTGTCCGCAGTCAAGTATCTTGTATTTCGTTGCACGAAATACAAGTTATAAAAAGTTAAGCTCTTTAGATTTTTCAAGAAAGATATTGTTGCGCAAAGTGTAGAATCGGATAGCCTGATTTTGATATGGGCGCGTAGCGGGATGATTAGTAGGGACGGGTTTCCTGTGTCAAATCAAGCCCCACACAGCGAGCACTGTGAGCCATTTCCTTATTTGAATTTCCCCCACTCCGTCTCGCTATAAACATATTTTTTCTAGGAAAAGAATGAGGCGAGTGTATTACCGCATACATCATCCTTATTTTCTTATAACGACAATAATATATTCCTTTGTTAATTATTTATAGGGGGGAGGGATCTTGAAATGACCTTAGAAATTTAAATGCAGTTAACTCCAGACGAAATCTTTCCTTTTACCTTCGCTTCGGTTTTCATAGTGGGGGAGTTTGAATATCACTTGCGACAGGGCGGATGAGTAGTTTCGTTGCAAGGGGCCTTTTAGTGCAACTGATAGCAAACTGGTGATTGTAGCCACATCCGTGGTTTAGCGGTGTATAGAAGGATAAATTATTACCGATTTTCAAAAAATAAAGAACAAGAAAAAAGATACTAAAAATAAAAAATGCCGGGTAATGAAAAACGTATCTACCTGTTTCAACTATTGTATCTCATTGCCCATGCGTTCGTTGTGGTTCACTGAAAAAATGTGCGCTGGTCGGTGGTTGAAGGGCGGGTCGGAGATCAGTGGGTGTTCGGACTACTACAGGTGGGTCATTATATTCCGTTTTTGTTTATAATTTCATTTGATATTCATACAACTTGCTCGAACGACATGTACACTCACATGAGCGCATTGATAAAAAATTTTAACTAAAAAATTCAACAAAGAAAAATAATTGCATAACTTGAGGCCATTGAATAGTCTGAAGTTTCAAGTTGGTCAAATTTTTTTCCAACGCGAAAAATAGAAAGATCTATGATAGAATGAGATCGCAAAATTGCGTAATCCTACTTCAATATAGTAAATCATCTCTATATAAAGTACTTAAAAGGTTTCCATTCGGTCAAGTGGATATAGCCTTAAGTCGCCCCTACGGAATAACGTAGTCCACGAGGTTCGTTTTTCATCGTATTGAAAATTCCGGGCCATCCGAGTGTTGCAAGTATTGAAAATAACTGAAGTGTCGGGACGAGGTGTTGTTCGAGGAAAAACATTCCATTCAAGAGTGATTTAATCCGAGAATAATGGCAAGAGGGATAATGTTTGAAATGTAAAACATACATTTAAGAATATGAATTTTCGGCTTTAAAGATGACAAACGGAAACGTACAGTTCGAGAAATCCTTTCACTCATAAGATTTTTCTCAGGAACGAAATAATATTCGATGGAATGCGATAGGGGAAACGCCCAAAGTTAAGCGGTCAACTTTAACCTAAATTAGATTTTAATTCAATGAGAAAGAAAACGCACCAAAGAATATAACTCGGGAAAAAATACGCCAAAAGTAACAGGGTTTGTTTATCGAATGATCTAAGTCAGGGCATGGCTAACTCACAGATCAAACCCTGAAACAACCTCTGGGCTGATCTAAGTCAGGGCATGGCTAACTCACAGTTCAAACCCTGAAACAACCTCTAGGCTAATCTAAGTCAGGGCATGGCTAACTCACAGATAGAACCCTGAAACAACCTCTGGGCTGATTTAACTTGGCCGGGGTTTGCTAACTCACAGATAGAACCCTGAAACAACCTCTAGGCTGATCTAAGTCAGGGCATGGCTAACTCACAGATAGAACCCTGAAACAACCTCTGGGCTGGTCTAAGTCAGGGCACGGCTAACTCACAGATAGAACCCTGAAACAACCTCTGGGTTGATCTAAGTCAGGGCATGGCTAACTCACAGATTGAACCCTGAAACAACCTCTGGGTTGATCTAAGTCAGGGCATGGCTAACTCACAGATCAAATTGGAATTCAGCACGTCAGGTTTTGCGGAGATACAAAAACTGGAGAACCGCGGATTCGACCAAAAAAGAGCTTTGATTCATTATTCCTTTCATTTATTTTCTATAAAAGTGCGCAATGTATATACATATAGCTTTGGTTATATACAAAGAATATTATGTAAATAAGATATAAATATATGATACAAAATACATATAAATAAACACGTGTTTGACGGAGACCAAAAGAATCGCAGGCTCAGGGATACTTTATCCCTTTTTCGCTTCCACTTGTCGAACGGGCGACTCTAATTTTTCTCCAGTTTGCTGTAAATACAACATTTTATGTTGAATCTTAACAATTTTGGCTTGAAATCTTAATATTCTTTCTTGTAATCTCAGAATCTGTTGAGTAGTTTCAGGATTTGTTTGGTGATTCAAGTCTACAGTTTTCGCAGTTCTAACGAATGGATGCTCGATCTGAATCGCGACCGGCCGAAGTGGATCCGAGACTCTTCCGGATGCAACCGAAGCCACCCGGATTTCATTCGGTTCTTCTAGAATCGGTGAGCTACGTCCCATTGGTAGGTCGATGTGCATCGCATCAGCTCGGGTAGTTTCCGGACCAAATGTTGACTCATTAATGTCTCTAGTGTGATGTTCACCTTTATGAATAGTTATTTCGGACTGTCCGAGCTCTTTCCGAGCTTTCACCGAAGGACTCTCGGAAACCGCTCGGGTAGCTAAATCTGATTCGGAAGCCGTATTTTTGGAAGGACTATTACGTCGTTTCAGTTCGTTAGTTAAACCAGTTTGCCTTACAAATGGTTCATTGATTGTCGCAGATTTTCTACGCTCTTGAATATCTTTCAAGTCCTTTTTTAACTGGTGCACGCTGGGCCTTCGTGCTGTAGGCCTTCGAGGTGGCTCGGGCTCCAGTCCTAAAACGTCCCCCCAGGTCCGTTTTATCAAGGGGGCTACAAGTGTCCAAATATACACAAGGCAGCATATAAAACTAGCAGACATCTGGACCCAAACCGCTGACCAGTTTTTGATGAGCTTCTTGAAGTCCTCCGCTTCGTCTGGGCTATGCCAGTTCGTAATCACCATCATTAAGTGCAACGACGCTAAGAATAACATAAAATGAAATATAGAATAACTATACGCTATGTCTTCATTTTCTTCCTGATCCTCTTCGTCATATTGTTTTCTATTACTCGTATTTTCTTTTTTACTTTTTCTTCTATTTACTTGTCGGCTTTTTCGAAGATACTCGGGGTTATCCGACAAAGCTAGTCCGAGTTTTCCAAGTTGTGACGTGCTCGCACGGACAGTACAAGCGAACGTCAACAACGCGAATGTCAAAACGGAGCCAAAAACAGCCTGTCCATTCACCCCTGAGGCTTTATCATACTCGAGTATTACATCCCCCAGGGGATTGCACATGCTATCTGGCTGACTAGACAATGTGTTCCAGGTCAGATACATTGTATATATTGTCACAACTGAAGACTGTAGAAGACCAGCTCCGTTTGCCTCTTGTTGTATCTGAGGTAGAATAGAAATTATGGTGGCTAAAGCGCAATGAGCGACGTTAAAACTGATGTAAAAGGTATTCGCCTTGCACTGGGATATATCGACGGGATTGGTGAAATAGATGTAAAGTACTGCGGCTGCGCAAAGCGAGAGTGCGTAGACTATAGCAGTTGCAAATGCAAGCGCAAAGAACCAACATTTTGTATTTAAAACGTCCATTTTCTCAGCCCAACTTGCGCTCCATGAGTACCCAAAGTCAATGATAAAAACGACTTGTAACAGAAGAAACATGAACCCGCCGGTTAATCCAACATACATCCAAATCATCCCAAATTGAGAGAAGTTTGGAATATTAAAGGCAGCAATAAAGAGAAGCGTTAATATAGAAAGCTTGATGTACCAAAATCCGTTATGCAAACGCGCTCGAAATTGTTTTGTCGAGGTGACATCGTAGGTGAGGATACTGAAGGTGAAAAAGAACACCGACATCACGAAGAAGACCCGATAGGCTGCCGAATACCCGACCAAGTTATCGCACATTTTCGGCGAGGAGATGGTATCACATAGGTACGGGATGCTATCTAAGTGTTTTCTCATATCTGGTACTAGCATGATAAAGCTCGTGACGTTAGCAAGGCCTAAAAACAACAGAAATATTAACTTGGAGCGGGCTCCCTGTGTATTACTTCCCTTTCTCTTGCACAGAAGACCGCAGGCCGCTGAGCCAGCACAGCAAGCGATTTCACTCGCTACTTCCGCTAAACCAAGCGTCTGTAGGGCTGCTCCCATAGAAACCCATATAGACCATCAGTCACGTGACCAACACTAGACCAATGATGACGGACGTGGCCCAGATTTGGCCAATCTCTTTCAAAAACGTTCGCAAAATTTCTTCGGTATTGCAGGAAAATAAGTCGATATAACAATTGCAAAACCCTGTTATTTTTCTTCTGTTTCCAAATTCGTAGTTTTCTTTCCAAACTGTTAAATGTTCCAATAACTTTCTTATCCGTTATTGTTCAAAAATATGCACTTTCACCTTTAAACCATTGAGTCACAAAGTTGCCAAAGCACTCTTATATCGTAGGAATTAAAATAGGAGGGGAAAAAAAAGGAAACCGTTGTTTAAAAACCTGGGGAATCCAGATTTTTTCTCCAAGTATAAGCCAATTCTGCTGCCAGTCAAATTGAACCGTCTTTCGCAACCAAAAAGTTGAAAGCTTATCGTATTTCGAGCGAATACAATTCGTACGATGATCTTCAACCTTTTGTTTACAATGGAGAAATTCTTCAACTTTCTTTGGTTTCTAGCGTTGAGAAGTACCGCACATTATCGAAAGTGCTGTCCAATATGTAGTTTTTAAATTAAAACCACCTCGATAATTCTGTTTTTGATTGTGAAGGTAAATTCTTGCTACACAGGATTTCACAGAATGTCAACTTCATTCACATATGACTTATCCAAGACTTGTGCTCCTGGAATGGTTAATTCTTGCAACCACTTGCCTTCAGTGCAAGACGCTCCAGACTTCAGTTAAGTTTGAGAGATCTTTGGAAAACAGTTTTGAAGGTTTCTGTGGTTGTAAACCGATGTTTCAGTCTGTCAGCACTTGTAAAAAGACATTTCACGGCCAACACTTTCGAGTTCAAATCACTCACACAATCCAAAACAAAAGTCGTGTTGCCAAACAAAAAAAAAATTCCTCGCCTTCAAGGAGATTTTCTGGCTTTTCCAATCAAATTCCAAGCTTTTGTCGTAAACGAAAGTAACCTTAGGCTTCCAGCAGAGAATGAAGCATTTCTCGTAAGGAAAATCGACGATTTTTGGAGCAAAAATGGCGGGATATTTTGAGTCGTGATTTGTCGTTTTTTTGTTGATATTACGTCAAGGTAGCAACAGGTACCGTGTGTCGTGGTTGACTGATTCGGTAAATTATGACATCCGGGTGTGGCCTTTACCTGTATTTACAAATGCGTTACTATGGTAACCAGATATGAAAATATTAGGATAACAGTATGTGATTCGGTACCAGTTCGTAAAGGCCAACATATCCACAGGAGTCCCAGATTTATTTTTTTTAAACGTTTAACAAAATATGAAGTGGACATGAAAATTATTAGTTTCAAACTGTTCAAAAGTCACATTTCTAGCGAAAATATAAATGTCTTTCGAAAATAAAACGTGAAGGAAGCAAGGAAGGAAGGAATAATGAATGAAACGCAGGAAGGAATGAGTGAATGGAAAGATAGAACGAGGGAAGTAAGGAAGGATCGAAGGAAGAATGCAAAGAAGAGATAATAGAAGAAGGGACAAAAAAAAAAAAAAAAAAAAAAAAAAAAAAGGGAAGGAAGAATGGAAGGATAGAAGGAAGGAAAGAAAAATGAAACAGGAAACCAAGGAATAATAATTACAAATGTATAAGTTGAATACCAAATGTAAAACTAAATGAATAAAAATAATATTTGTCATTAAATATTAAGAAACTTGTAACAAGTTATCTGACAAAGGGATCGAATTTTATACAAACAGCCTGAAAAAAAGTTTACATTAACATTTTATGCGTTAATATAATATTTTATATAATTTTATATTCTATCCGATATTCACTAATACAATCCAAATTCTTTCCTTAATATTACCTTTATATATATATATGTTATTTACCGGCCAGGAGGTCCGGATAGGAAAAAACTGTGCCCGAGGTCTTGAATATACGGACCGAGGCCGTTAGGCCGAGGTCCGTGTTCAAGACCGAGGGCACAGTTTTTCCCTATCCGGACCGACTATAGGACGGTAAGTAACTTATTGTAACCGGCGGCAAGGCGCTCAGCTATGAATCAGATTGCAAGTGGTTTTGACAAAAGAATTCATTGAAGAATTCACACAACTTTACAATACATGAAAAAAAACGGGAACGAGATTACAGGATATCTCTTTACATCGTAGAGAATTCCTTGTCTTGATATGTGCAACGTCTTCAAGAACTTTTACTACACTGATTTAAGCTTAGTTTGGGCCTACTTTTATGGGAAAACCTGCATTCTTAAGACCTTACACATCCTACGCAATGTTGCACGCCCTAGGCGCAAACAGGATGTCCCAAACACGAACTTACGTAAACAAGCGCCAAACCTAGGCATGACTCACTGTAATGTAATTACGTACGGAAATTATTTCTTGCTTACGCATTTTCCATGCAAACAGTTAACTAAAGAATTACATTCCTATGTGTACACGAGGCATTCCTAATTAAAAATATAGATTTATGACTAAATAATTACTGTCCAAAATAGTGTCTTTTGACTCTGTCACACTTGCCCCTCCTTTTCGTTTGCTTCGTCCTCGAGCAAATTCAGGAACAATGATACGCAGGTGGACTCGTCAGTGCTGAAGTGCGGATCTTGG
The DNA here is from genome assembly GCF_029948245.1 of Actinia tenebrosa. Lineage (NCBI taxonomy): Eukaryota > Metazoa > Cnidaria > Anthozoa > Actiniaria > Actiniidae > Actinia > Actinia tenebrosa. The sequence goes on along the minus strand of NW_028292569.1, from coordinate 5,960,177 downwards.
AAGATTATAGAGGTTGCTGTGTTGGCCTGCCGTTGTCTTTGTGGAACGTCGGAGTACAGGTGCAGCCAGTTCTTCCTCAGACGCATCGTCACTATCATCATCATCATCAGGTTCAGCTGGTTCTGTCATTGGTTGAAAGGCGATTGTCATTCCTCCAATGTCATCTTCTTCATCTGATGATTCTGGCGATGCAGTACATGTTTGTCTAGACCTGTCAGCTTGCCTGTGTCGTCCTCGTATCTCCAGCATTGGTCTTGGACACACTTGCATTTCTCCTTGACTAACAACTTTATCTCCTCCATGTCCATCAGCTCTTTCAACGACATATGTATTGTTGTCTCTTCGTTCGACGATTTTGTACACTTGGTTGTCCCATTTATCTTGAATCTTGTTTCTTCCTCTGACTTTACGGTTGCGAAGGAGTACTCGCTCTCCAACTTGTAGTGGTTCGGCCAGTGCTCTGCCCTTCTGGTCATGGATCTTCTTTCTGACGGTAGCAGCTTCCTTCAAGTTTTGTGTCACAGTGGTATAAGCTTCTCGTAGACGAGTCTGGTGCTTGGTAATCCATTGCTGGTTGTCTACTGTCACTTGTCTGTCATCATCAGGAAGTAGAATGTCCAAAGGTAGCTTTGCATCTCTACCAAACATCAGGTAGAAGGGTGAGTATCTAGTCGTTGCATGTGGCGTAGCATTATAGGCGTAACATAACTCTTTCAGGTGTTCAGGCCACCTTCTTTTCTTTTCTGCTGGTAGAGTTCTTAGAAGCTCATGTAGTGTACGGTTGAATCTTTCGCACTGCCCATTTCCTTGAGGATGATAGGGGGTTGTCCTTGACTTCTTAATTCCATACACTGCACACAACTCCTTGACTAGTTCTGCCTCAAATGACTTGCCTTGGTCAGAGTGTATTCTTTGGGGGATTCCATACACAAGGAACCATTCTTTAATCAGGGTCTTGACTACGGTTGTAGCTTTCTGATCACGGGTAGGTACAGCAATTGTAAACTTTGTGAACACATCTGTTAACACGAGGACATTTTCTCTTCCATCTGTTGCAGGCTCAAGCAAGGTAAAATCCATCGCTAGCACTTCCAATGGCCTAGTAGCTAGTAGGCTGCCCATCGGCGTCTTGACTGGAAGGTAGGATCCTTTGGCAATGACACATCTTTCACAATTTGAGATCCATTGCTTCACATCTCCTTGCATACCGGGCCACCAACATCTTTTCCTCAAGAGCTGTTCTGTCCTGTCTTGTCCTTGATGTCCACATTGATCGTGCGCACCCTTCAGTACTTGTGATTTCATTGATGTGGGGAGTAGCAGTAACCGAAGCTCACTTCCCTGTCCGACTCCTGTACGGCGGTAGAGAACTCCATGGCTTTCCTCAATCCTGTTCCAGTGACTAAGCAACTTCCTTGTATCCCTTGTCTCTTGTTGGCTTTGCCTTTTACTTGGCCGACGTCCAAGGTTTCGGTAGTGGAGGAGACGACTGATACATGGGTCCTCCTGCTGTAGTCGTTGGATCTCTGTGAGAGGTGTGGTTGGGAATGAGGTTGCTTGCTCCTCCAGCGCACTTGTCTCTGTGTTGCTTATGAACGCTGCTGATACCATCAAATGTTGACGTACCTCTTCTGGTAGGTCTGTAGTATTGGTAGAATAGGCTAGTGTACTTCTTACTTCAACTGTGGTTGGTTCTTCATCTCGGTTGATGCGACTTAGAGCATCTGCATTCTGGTTGTGACGTCCAGGGCGGTACTTGATGGTGAAGTTGAAGTTTGCTAACTCTGCAGCCCACCTCTGCTCCACAGCTTTCAGCTTACTCTTTGACTGTAGGTATGTCAGCGGGTTGTTGTCTGTGTAGACGACAAACTTCGATCCCAGCAGGTACTCCCTGAACTTCTCACATACAGCCCACTTCAAGGCTAGTAGTTCCAGCTTCCTCGATGAGTAGTTCTCCATGTTTCGCTCTCCACCTCTCAGGCCTCGGCTGGCATAAGCGATCACTTTGACTCTTCCGTCCTGTTCTTGGGACAGCACGGCTCCCAATCCTTCGTTGGACGCATCCGTCTCTAGGATGAAGGGCTTGGTGTAGTCCGGGTAGGCCAGCACTGGTGCTGAGGTTAGTAGATTCTTTAACTTGTTGAAGCTCTTTTGGCACTCTTCTGTCCACAGTACGCCAATCTGCTTCCGGGTGGTCTTGTTACTTCCTCCGCTCCCGAGCTCAGCAACTAACTTGTGCAGCGGGCCTGCCATTTGAGCGAACTTGGGGACAAATCTTCTGTAGTATGACGCGAAACCAAGGAATGATCGCAGATCGCGCACTGTCTGGGGGACTGGCCACTCGTTAACTGCCTTTGTCTTTTCAGGGTCTGTCTCGACACCGTCAGCAGAGACCACGTGCCCCAGGTAGGACACCCGATCTCTGAAGAGTTGACACTTGGCTGGTTCAACCTTTAATCCATGATGCTTCAGCTTACTGAATACCGTTTCCAACCGCTCAAGATGTTCTTCAATGGTGGATGAGAAGACTATGATGTCGTCCAGGTAGACCATCAGGGTGCGAAGTATGTCCTCTCGGAAGACTCCTTGCATCAACCTTTGGAAGGTCGCTGGGGCATTCTGTAGTCCAAACGGCATCCGAGTGTACTGAAACAAACCCATGGGCGTTGTGAACGCAGTCTTGTGCTGATCATCAGGATGGACTTCAACTTGATTGTAGGCTGATGCCAGATCTATGGTGGAAAAGTACTTTGCGCCACGCAGTGCCTCCAGTGATTCCTCTATCCTTGGTAGGGGGTACTGATCACGCTTGGTTTTCTGGTTCAGCTTCCGGTAGTCAACGCACATCCTCAAGGCTCCAGACTTCTTTCGTACAAGCACTATTGGGGAGGCATAGTTACTCTCACTTGGACATATCACTCCTTTTTCTAGCAAGTCTTGTAGATGCTGTTGCACCTCCTGGTATTGGTTTGGAGGAATCCTTCTGTAACGCTCTGTGACAGGCACATCATCGTCTGTGTAGATGCGATGATATGTTGTCTTTGTACAGCCAAGGTCCTCCTTACATGAAGCGAACACCTCTTCATTTCTTTCGAACATCTGGAGAGCTTTCTCCCTCTGAAGTTCCGTCCCGGGGAAATGTTCCAGGGTAATCCCGTGAGGGGGTGTCTGTATCCTTTGCCATCGTACTTTGCCCACAGCTTCCCGTTGGGGTGGCATCTGAGGGTCAGCACTAAGGTTACAGCACACTGTCACCATGTTATTCCCGTGTAGGAACTCCAACTGCTCTCCTCTCTTGACCATCTCTCCCTCTCGCACAATTCCAATCCGCGTCCTCGGCTTTAGCCATATGTCCTTTGCCGTCTGGTTGGCAACTCTGACATAGTAACACGTCTTGGTAGTATCCACGAGAGTACTGGCCACGGTGAGGTTTCCTTCTACTGGTACACCAAGGGGTTCGATCACAGCATCAGTGCCCCATGATGGGCCTGTGACCAAGATATCAGATTCTGTGAAAGCAGGGACCCAGACTTTGTCTGAGCCGGCTACTTTCACGAACCCAGTTTTACGTTTACTCTTCTTCTCTTCATCTTGCAGGATCTGTTGGTATTGGGGCACCTGCCCAAGAACGTTGGTTCCCAGTAGGCCAGGTACCCTCCTCTGCATTACTGTAGTGGCTGCTGTGTCCTTCGTGATGAAGATGCCGCACCCAGGGACCACCACTCCTCCGATCTCTACTGTAGCGACGATATATCCAATGTAAGGGATGTCCAAACCGTTAGCTCCTCGCAGCTGCAGTAATCTTGTTTCAGGGTGTAGGTCTCCTAGGGTTGGCTGTAGCTTTTCCCTGTAGAACGACTCGGTGATGAGGGTAACCATGGAGCCCGTATCCACTAAGCTTTTCACAGGTACTCCGCCAATCCTCGCCACCACTGTGGGACTTGTCCCGAGAAACTTTTCGTTCTGAAAAAGAGAGTTAGAGCCACTACAGTTCCTCTCCACGGCGTGGCTCACTGCCGTGGAGAGCTGGAGTTTGACTCCTTCTGTGGTGCTGCTGGTGCCTTGTCTTTCAGGGGCTTTGGGCAGTTCGGCCGAAGATGTCCAAGCTCGTGGCAGTTGTAACATCTCCTCGGACCACGTGGGGGACTTCGTGGTGGTGATGGGCTTGCTAACTTCATGGTAAGTTGGGTTAGCAGCTTCTGCTGCTCATCCAGCAATTTTTGTTGCTGCATGAGCCTCTCCACCAGGGCCTTCTGTCCTGCTGTAAGCTCTTGGATGGCATTTACTTGGTTGCTCTCCACCAACACCTCCTTGGCCGCTGCATGGCGATGTGCTCCTCTATCTGTGTCTTCCGAGCTACGATAGGCCTCTTGCCTCACCTCGTTGAAGGTCTTCTCGGGATGTTCTCTGATATAGCGCTTGAGATCCCTGCGCAACAGGTTGTCACGCAAGTTCTCAACGAATGTGTCTCTGAGGTTCTGGTCCTTGTTTTCCAGGGCTCCTACGTGTACTCTGGTTATGTGCTCCGCCATTGACATCAGGGCATGGGCAAAGTCCTGGATGGGCTCCCTGTCACCTTGTTTTCTGGCGAAAAACCTCTGGAGAAGCTGGGTCTTGGTGAGCTTCTCTCCGAAGACGTCTCTCAGAATCCTGAAGAAACCCTCCGGGTCTGTCCAGTCATCCGCAGGCCTTAGTCGAACTTCATCTCGAGCCGCTCCTTCTAAGCTATGGTACAGGAAATCCACCGCCTCTTGATCAGTTAACTTCTGGGCAGCCACAGACCTCTGTGCATCCGCTATCCAGTCTTCAAGCACCTTGTCGTCTCTGCCACCAGCATACTTTCTCAGCTTCTTCTCCCTTGGCACTGTCACTTTCACCACTGGTGCAGGAACAGGTTGGGCAGGGGGTCCTCCTTCAGCCTGCATGCCATCCAGCTGTGCCTTGAGTGCAGCCAATTGCTCTGTGAGTGCAGCCACAGCTTCTTCTGCCATGATTTCAGTCTCGTTCCCGTTGGTAAATAATCAGTAACTACTAATGTCAACTTTCTTGCAATCCCACTTCTGACACCAAAAATGTAACCGGCGGCAAGGCGCTCAGCTATGAATCAGATTGCAAGTGGTTTTGACAAAAGAATTCATTGAAGAATTCACACAACTTTACAATACATGAAAAAAAACGGGAACGAGATTACAGGATATCTCTTTACATCGTAGAGAATTCCTTGTCTTGATATGTGCAACGTCTTCAAGAACTTTTACTACACTGATTTAAGCTTAGTTTGGGCCTACTTTTATGGGAAAACCTGCATTCTTAAGACCTTACACATCCTACGCAATGTTGCACGCCCTAGGCGCAAACAGGATGTCCCAAACACGAACTTACGTAAACAAGCGCCAAACCTAGGCATGACTCACTGTAATGTAATTACGTACGGAAATTATTTCTTGCTTACGCATTTTCCATGCAAACAGTTAACTAAAGAATTACATTCCTATGTGTACACGAGGCATTCCTAATTAAAAATATAGATTTATGACTAAATAATTACTGTCCAAAATAGTGTCTTTTGACTCTGTCACATTATTAATTTTTTTCCCGTATTTTTTTTACTTGTTTTGGTAATCGTTTTGTGTTGTCGTTTAGCGGCAAAGGATACCGGACCGCGCGCGCGGGCAGATACTTACAAAATACCGCCCGCTCAAACAGCCAATCAGAACGCACGATTTTTTAGGATACCGGACCGGAAAAAAATAACTTACTATATTATTTGATATAATTTTGTATATTCATGGGACACGATTGAAAAATGTCTGCGCATGCTCTTAATCCGATTGCAAATTAGTCACAACATCTTCATGCTATTGTAAAAAAAAGTAAATTTGACATTCAAACATGTCTGATAAACTGGACTTCACAAAATGCCAAAACTTTGTTTCTATGCTTGAAACTAAAGGCTAATTCTTTCATATTGTGTTTCTTAATGCAGTTTCACGAAAGCATACTCGCCGTTTTTTGTGTGTGTATACTCGAAGAAAACAAAAAACATTCATTTTTCACTCAAACTCTTCATTTGCGGAAGAATCGGGGTTTTGGGGTTCCTGTCACAACTACCTCAGTGGTTTCAGTTCTCGCTTGTTCCTAATTTCCAAAGTTCTCGGGTAACACACAACAGGAAGAACGGAGCCTGGGAGTGGATGAACAAACAATGAATGGTGAGATGAAACAAAGAACGCAGCTCACATGTAGAATAATACACATTGTTCACCATAATCCATGCTTTCTTTATTTTTGTTATTCTATCCAATCCCAAGATTCGTTCTACCAGTGGACACCGACCCAAGTTCCCCCAAAACCACGGTTCCCCCCCAAACCCACAAGAACGCATTCTTTGCGGGCTATTTAAACTAAGAATCTTTGTGGACTTTTTTGCAAATAAATGTTATATTTCTAACCCGATAACCAGAAATGCTTGGTTTCAAGAATTAAACTAGCAACATTTTTTTTCAACCACCCCCCCCCCCCCCTTTTACTGGTAAACTTTTCTTTGATCCCCCATAAACTTTAAATTCCCCTTCCCCCTCTGCCATACATTATGAACGAAGCCTAAACGAGCTAGGTAACACTAGCAAGAATGCACTTCTTGCGACTTCACTCACCCCACCCACAAAACTTGAATTCATGGCATTCTAATCATAAATATTGTGGATCTCAAAAATACAATAATATTTGTGCGTGTTAGAAGTGAATGGTTTGCTCTGAACCAATCACAAGGCAGAAACTCAAGCCATCCAATCAAGTGCTAGAATACACTTAAAAAGACTTTTAAATGGCTTTCGCCCTGAACCAATCAAGTGCTAGACTTACAAATGGTTTTCGCTCTGAACCAATCCAATCATCCAATCAGCTATCCAATCAAGAGCTAGGATACACTCAACGGACTCTAATTCTCAACCAATGAAAAGACACCTAAAAACTCTGGGTTTTTCGTTTGTTTTTTGTTTAAGTATTATTTGATTACCAGCAGTTTTTTTCCTGCACGAAGATAAGAGCTTGGCTGTTCTTTCTGGGTCAATTTGATTCTCTTCTCGCTCACATTCTTGCATTTTTTTGGTGTTGGATTTAAATCAGGAATTTTGTAACCAACACTTACAAGATCGTGGAGCCATGCCTCGGTAAGGAGAGCATCTTTTACCCCCCAGAATTTGTTCTCCACCAAAGCAACACTCAAATCCATGATACGGCTGAAAAAATCCTTTTTGTCAGACTTCCAGTTAATGAGGAACTTTACCAGACGACCAGCGTCGTGATAGAGATCTTTCTCATCGATGAAGTCATCAAGGTAATTATGCGCACTTCGAACTTGAACAGCATTTGGCGGAAAAAAAGACAAATACCCTCCAATCTCCCATAGCAACCGTTGTGCATAGTAACCTCGCCAAATGTCGCAGACACGAAAGGCGGTTGTTATGGGCAACAGGGTTGCCCATAATCCTTTGTAAAGAAAAAATGTATTCTGGGAGTTGAAGGGTGCCATTGTTCCAGGGGGGATTAAGACTGCAGGGGCATTGGCGTCAAACTTAACCTCAAGACGAACATTTTTATCCTTCCGGGTGAGTCTATAAATAGCATCAACGTCTGGGTCCCCATCCACTACTCCCTGCTGTATCGCGGTTTGTACACCCCGGCACTTATCAAATATATGATGGGTGGGGTCTGCGATATTCTCAAGTGGGTACCCACGGGGCCAAATAGTACTCTGTCCAAAATGAGAATACGGATTGACTGAGTTTGCATCAGTGTTGTACACCAGGAAATCCCCAGAATCGTTTTCGAAGAAAGCGATTTTTCCAGATGTTGGGTGGTTGTCGTCGTCAGTGTCATAAATTTGTTTTGCCCCATGTTGTATCGCATAGAGGTAGCCAATGTTTTTACGGGCGTAACTCTTGTAAGGAATCAGATTGACTATTTGATAGCCAAGCTTTTTCTGATCTTCCACACTTAAAAACACACAATTGGGATGGCTAGAAAATTTTAAAAATTAAAAAATAATTAAAACTTTTTAAAAACAACTTAAAAACTAAAATAATTTAAGGATTTGAATTTTAAATCTTTTTAAAATTCAAATTCAAATTTAAGAATAATCATTTTAGTATTGAATCAAAAATGGAAATCAAGATTAAAATTTAAAAGGTTAATTTATAAATTTATATAAAAAAAGCAATAACTTTAAAATAATTTAAAATAATTTATATGGTATGAGAATATATATATTTGTACTGTTCAAATTGAACTGATCCTCGCAGTATATGAAGCAATTTATGCAACGAGATTTGAACCTGTGCCCTGGTGATTTTAAATAATTTAAAAGGGCTTCTGATCTTTCAAAAAAAATGTGTATGATTAGGAAAAAATTAATATAAAGGAAACAACATGAAAACTGGAAACCCCCTGTTTTATGAATCAATGCTACAATTTTGAGAGAGAAGTTGATAGTACAATCTACATCCTTTCCCTGGCACCCTTGGTTCTCCAGTTTTTCTCTCTTCACAAAACCCAGCAAGCTAAACTCCAATTCAGTCTTTGAGTTAGCCTTGCCCTGACTTAGATCAGGCCAGAGGTTGTTTCAGGGTTCAATCTGTGACTTAGCCATGCCCTGACTTAGAACAGCACAGCAGTTGTTTCAGGGTTTGATCTATCAGTTAGCCCTGGCTTAGATCAGACCAGAGGTTGTTTCAGGTGTCATCTATCAGTAAGTTAGCCCTGGCTTAGATCATTAATTTCAGGGTTTAATTTATCAGTTAGCTGTGCCCTGACCTAGATCAGCCCAGAGATTGTTTCAGGGTTCAATCTGTGAGTTAGCCATGCCCTGACTTAGATCAGCCCTGCGAGGTTGTTTCAGGTTTAATCTATCAGTTAGCTGTGCCCTGACTTAGATCAGTCCAGAGGTTATTTCAGGTTTTGATTTATCAGTTAGCTGTGCCCTGACTTAGATCAGCCCAGAAGTTGTTTCAGGGTTTGATTTATCAGTTAGCCATGCCCTGACTTAGATCAGCCCAGAGGTTGTTTCACGTTTTTAACCATGCTCTTTACACATCAAATCAAAATATGGTGACTAATTTGAATAACTGTTGTTCTGCCCTGACTAGCCTCATGTTCATGTGGAAACGAAGTGTTTTCACATGTATGAGAGGCTAGTCAGTCGCCAGTCAGTGCAGAAACCAAGTTATTTGTCACCACATCGATTTGATAGTCTGTAGTTTGACAAATATTATTGCCAGGTAATGTATATTCATTGCAAGAAACAATATCATTAAAATTGATAATATTTTTTACATCATTCTGTATTTACATCAACAATTTATGATAATAATTATTAATTAAACATTAACTAAATTAATGAACAAATAAATAAATAAATGAAACATTACCTCCAGTTAGGCGGCGTCTTGGTATCCCCCACAACGACTACCTTCCATCCATCCATTTTTGCCAGCATTTCGACATCACTAGTAGGTTTATTAATTGTCGTAATGACGACCCATTTCTCATGGAGCTCTGATGGCCTTGGTTTCTTATCTACTGCCGTCCAATCGATATCCTTCACCAAATGCTTGCCCTTTCTTACTTCAGTCCAGTCAACAAGTAGTGGATCTTTGGGGATGCTATGCCAGTCAAATTGTGCATCAATAGTGATGACTGAGTTTTCAAATCCATTTGCTTTGTTCGTCATGTTATACCATGAGAATACTAGAATAATTTGGACAACTGCCATTGACATTATGCATAGTGTTGCTTTGTTGAATGTAAGAATCCGCATCATTTGGACTGGAAAATGAATAGGTTATCCAAGCTGAAAATTTAAAAATCGAAATTTTACATTATGATAAAGAAATATTTTCTGTAGGTGCTGCAGCTTCCCTCACTCTAATTACTCCAGTTTAGACAATTTTAAAAATAGGTTTGTATTTTCCAGATGATTTCGTTTATGGCTTCGTTCACTTAATTAAAAAATTCCTAACTCAATCATACTGTTGCTAAGCATTAGCCTAAATTATATTTTGTCCTGAGCATTCATATTTTCAGAGAATTAAAGTTTTTTTTTGAATTTCAAAGGGTTTGTATCGTTGAAGTTGTGCATTCTTTACTTTACCATTGACATAGTTCTGTGAACATATTGACAGTAAGATAAATTTAACCGTGATTAATAAAAATTTAATTCGATAGTATAAATTTGAATTCAAATAATAATTTGAACATTTAAAAAAATCAACAAAGCTTGCATGCCTTTTGCTTTAGTACAATTTAATTTTGAAAAATATGTAAAAGTAAAAAACTTAGATCAAAATCATCCCATTTGTGAAGAGCAGTAAAAAAATTCTATTTTGAATGACTTTTGGGGTCATGATTTGCTCTTACTTTGGACATACTACTTTAGCGAGCTACAAAATGCACAAAGAAAAGCATTACTTGGGATTTACTGCAAAATAAGTACTAAAATAAGCCCAGAAAACAGAGTAATAGTCATAACAGAGTATAATATTCTAGTGAAAAGTTTGAAAAAATTAAAAATAATAGTATTTGCGTGCGACTACGTGTACACATTTAATCCAAATGCGCGCTCTGATAACCACGTTCAAATGAACATTCAATATGCTACCCAAAATTTCTGATCCTTGATACATTAAGGTATATTAATGACTCTTAATAAAAAATAAAGGTTCAGATAAAATATCAAGAGATATTAAGAAATGTTAAATTACACGCACAATGTTTTCATTCAAGACACCAAATAGTAGACTTGCCACGCTATCAAAAAAATTACATCAACTCAAATAATGAAATAGATACGATAAATAAAGACCTTCTGGCTTACCTTTATCTATTCTTTTGCCTTTCTGTCACTCCGGCCTCTAACATTTGGAGAAAACTTCTTTTAAGTATCTAACTATAGAACACAGAACATCATATGAAAATAATATTTGAAACTGCCCGCGTTATAATAATCAGCGGATGTTTTCATAAATTAGCATAAATTTGAATGAAGTCTCACGAACCTGCGGTTCTTTTGTGTCTCTGTCCAACTATCTTTGTCCCAATTTGTCAATTTTGTCAACTTTATATCATTTTTTTGTTTCGCTATTTTACTTTTTCATCCTTTGTTTTTTTTAGAGCGAAAACCTGCATAAATTAGTCTCTAAGCCTTTCGACTGCGCTAGGGGATACTTCGTGTCTGTCTGTTTGTCCGTCCATGTATTTTTTGTAATTGTAATCTCTTTTCTTTTGGTTTTTAGCCATTTTGGTTTTTAATCTTCTTTCTTGATTTTATCTTAGATCCTTCTGTAGATATTGTACCACAGGAAACCCAAATATTAAACAAATTGAACAAAAATTAATATTTAACGTAAAACTCGCGCATTATTTTTTTAAATAATTTTGAATTGATGGAAACGAATAAAAAGTTATTGCTTTTTATTTCTCGAATTTCCGGTCAGGTTTTAAATAAATTATGCAACAGGTATCCCGAAAAAAAACTGAAAAAATGGAACGAATCAGTATTAAGCCGGAATAATTAGGCCGGTAAGTTTGTGAAAGAAGGCAGCTAAAATAACTACGAAGACATTTTTCGTAACAGTTTTTTCGTCTAGGGGACATATTTCGAAGATGGCGTCTATTTCGTCCCATACCACTGCCCCACAAAGCACTGCGATGCCAACTCGATGAAGTTTTTCCTCGACCTTCACAGTTCCCTGCGCCATCTTGAAAGGAAGCTGTGCCTTTACATCGTAGCGAGAAGAACGGTGAGCTTGCAATGATAGAGACATGTGAATAATTGTCTAAGGTGTTAAAAAAGGTACCTATCATTGCAATCTCACCGTTTGTCTCGCTACGATGTAAAGTCACGGCTACCTTTCAAGATGTCGCAGGGAACTGTGAAGGAGACTATCAACAAAATATTTGCGTTTCGATTGAAGGATTTTCAGCCCTCGTTACCAAATTCTACCATCTGCATAGGCAGGGTTTTAGGCCGCATACTCATGCCTTGCGGTGGATTCTGCAAACTTTGCTTGTATAATGGCCGCCTTTTCTGCTTCTTCTGCCTTGCGCAGCTCGTCTCGAAGAGCCATTTCGTGTCTAAGAAGAAAAGAAATTAGAGTTGGATACAAAATAACACGGTGGGTTGACTGCGGAGTGGGTATACGCCTCTTTGTCTTGGTCGTAATGTTTTCCCAGGGTAGGGTAGGGTAGGGTAGAGTAGGGTAGGGTAGGGTAGGGTAGGGTAGGGTAGGGTAGGGTAGGGTAGGGTAGGGTAGGGTAGGGTAGGGTAGTGTAGGGTAGTGTAGGGTAGGGTAGGATACGAAGGGAGGAGTGAGGCAGGGAGTAAGGCAGGGAGTGAGTGAGTCCACTAAATCGCTATTCTTAGTACCTTGCAGCGTCTTCTGTTGACTCCTGACCAGTTTCGGAACTCTCAATATTTACATGAATCGGTGATAGAACGAAAGGCCGACCAAAACACTGAGCCTGCGAAAGAAATGACAAAATTAACAATAATGGGAAAAAATAAAGCACCCTATCTTTGAATTCTTCTTTCGTATCTCTTAGTTACTTGTGTTGTTACTTGAATCTTATGTTGAATATTGACAACATGGAGGCTATTATGTTATTTGGAAATGGAAAATCACACGCCACGCCCTATGTTTGAAATTGTAATGTGATCTATATAACGTGATATCCAACTCGCCTGTCCTGAGTTATAATATTCCATGGCTTTCTGGACTGAATCATCATCTTTGAACAAGGCCCACGCTAATCCATTTGGCTTACGAAGGATTGGGTCCTAAGTAAGAAAACATACAGGCGTTACTCAACACGTAGGACACACCTTTTTCAAGTAAGATTTTCATCGCCCAAGCAGCCATTCACCTCATACACGCGGTTAAGTTTTGGGAACACGAGCTTTGTTGGGGCTTTGATTAAGCTACCGGACTAAACTGTTATAATGAAGAAACGTCGCCTGAGGGGAGATGGGTGGGGTCAAAAATCCGAAGGTCGCAATTTGGATTTTCTCGCTGAAATAGGCAACTGCCGACCCGGGGCATTCATTATGCGTCTCACCTAGGAATCACACCCAGAAAGTCATGATAACATTCCCCGCGTACTCGTTTCATGGCTGCTTTAGGGGTGAGAATAGTTCCTAGATCACAGACTCATTAACTCAGGGTCAGCCTCATTTTTAGCGTCAATATTCACAAATACCAACGGTAAAGCAAAACACATATATAGACAACTTCAAAAATACCAACACTTTCTTTAAAATTCCACGGCTTCACAAGAACACTTGAATGTTCTACACAGAATCGAGTGTAAGTCTGAGCAATAAAGATTTTTAGAGTGGGGTATTTGACAAGATTAAAATTGGTCAATATTCCAGGTCCGTGGAATTTCAAAGTGTTTGTATTGTTGAAGTTGTGCATTCTTTACTTTACCGTTGGTATTTGTGAATATTTAGACACTGATTCGAGGCTAAGCCTGATTGAATAAGTCTGCAATCAAGGAACACAGCGGTAACTTGGAACACAAAAATGGTCTTTTTATGGCAAGGCAGTAAAATATGGAACACAAACCTTGGAAAGGAAAACTTCTTTGACGTTACAGTCTGCCTCGTCTTCTAGAAGGCTCTCGAGCTTTTCTCTAGTTGCGGTCAGCGGCAGATTAGTAATGTAAACTGCTCGGTTACGATGCAAAGATACCTGAAAAAAATATGACCTGTCTCTACGACCTCTTTCCCTTATCGAACACGTCTTACAACCAATTTCTCGACTTTTCCGAACCTGTCTCTACGACCTCTTTCCCTTGTCGAACGCGTCTTACAACCAATCTCTCGACTTTTCCGAACCTGTCTCTACGACCCCTTTCCCTTGTCGAACGCGTCTTACAACCAATCTCTCGACTTTTCCGAACCTGTCTCTACGACCCCTTTCCCTTATCGACCAAATCTTAACCAATCTGATTTAGTGCAAACAACTAAAAACCCTCTTTTTCCGAACCTTTCTAAGCAGTCTGTTCTGCTCAAAGATCTAACTGAGCGGATTATTTGCTTTACCTTTGCCCGGATTCAGCAGGGCATGGGCCGATCAATCACGTGATATTCAAAAAGAGTGAGGGGTTCATTTTTTACCAGTAAAAAAGTATTAAATCCTGCGCACGCATGTCGTCGACTCAATTTAATATCAGAGGATGTTCTGTGGTTGTATGCGTGCGCATTCAGTATTATCCAGGTTTGTTAAAATGGCCCTGTGTTAGCAGTATACAAGCCGTCCAAACAAATATTCTCTTACCTGGAGCCAAGCTGGTGCATCCTTATCCGCGCTTATTACTAGGTCCCAGTCCTCCTTACTCAATCTCGGCTCACCATGGCCGGCAAAAACTGCAGACAAGTCAAGAGCATCTTGTAAACTTAGTGTTCGTTTGTGCTTCTTCGTGTAATCGGTTTGTATAGCGATGCTGTCTAATAATGGCCCATAGTCACCAGGCTCTCCTCCCAGTCCAGTTAAGTTGATAGAGGTCTGGGGCGAGAATTGAAGGTAGGTTGTAGATGCGTTTGTGGAGTTGTTATCGAGTGGAAAATCTGTCACAAAGAAATAAGGGAGAATTTAAGTATTTCACCGATATCAACCAATCAGAAAGCTTTAATTTTGCTTTTGAAAAAGTTTTCCGGAGGCCATCCACAGGGAGCCCGACAATGAAGTTTTTCGCAATTCGCATAAACTTCTGGCCCTGCCAATGAGGGCTGTCGAAGTAATTTATACCTCTATTAAGCGACCAACCTGTATTTCTATTTCCACAAAACTTACCACATTCCCGAGCAAGGGATTTAAAAATCTCATCCATGTCCTCCTCCCCCACGGGTTGCTTTTGGTTCTTCAAATTCAAACTGTGTAGGGTACTGTTGGGAGTAACTTGTGATACCAATGCCAGGATGCCAGAAAATCCTATATTGTTGTTGCTTAGCGACAGCGTTGCTAGGTGCACAAGTCGACCTTTTTTGATGGCAGACGCCAACTTCTCTGCACCGTTGGCACGAATCTAGGAATTGTTTTTGAACATTTATACTGGTTTACGCAATAGCTATAAGAGCTGTTTACAGCAACCATTTGCATGTGATAGGCATAGAAATGAAACAGGCTCGTTGCAGTAAACGGTCACGTGTCTGTACTGTATCTTATTTTAAATTGGCGATTCTTTTTAGCTACTTGTAAAGAACTGAATGAAACGATGTGTAACCAGTGTGTCACGGAATGCAGGTTTATTACGATCTCTAGAAACAGGTTGTAGAAAGTTTGTTTGCTCACCAGTATATTTCACCCATTGGAATCAAGATGTTCATTCGATTGCTCTCAGTGAATTTACCAGCACGTGATTACTGAGCTGCAAAGGACCTATTAAACGGGTTTGGAGGATAAATCATAACTTCATTACCTTATTATTGGATAGATCCAGATGGCATAGCGCACAAGACTCCTCCATTTCATCCACCAACCAATCAACACTCGTGTCTGTCAATCTATTGCTTGACAAGATAACATTAACTACACCAAGTCCTTTCGCAATCCCCATAAACAAAGGCTTGGTGTCTTTGTCATTCAAGCTACAACCGCTCAACGATAGCGTAGTGAGCGCACAAGGTAATATGGGTACAAATTCCTCGGTCAATCCCAGCATGCTTTGCAACGTGTCTGTCCCTGAGAGTTTGATTGAGTCAAGATTAAGTGACGTAATCATGACGTCATCCTCTGATGATTTTTTGACGATATATTGACGAAATTCCATTACTTTTCCCGGTGATATTTTTGCTTTCCTCAAGTTCAGGTTTTTCAGTTTAGAGAGCTTAGCTTTGATCAAGATATCAGGAAGTGTTTCTGCGTTGTTGAGGGCGAAATCGAGAGATTCTAGAACGTTTGATCGTTGCCCGTCACCTGAAAAGCAATAGAATGATAGCTAGTGAAAAAATGATGATGGCATCATCATCATGATCACCATCACCATTATCATGCATCACCACAACACACCACCACCATCCATCATCATCATCTTCATACATCACCATTATCATCATTATCACCATCATCGTCAGGCATCACCACAACACACCACCCCCATCCATCATCATCATACATCACCATTATCATCATCATCATGCATCATCATCACTATCATCTTCATACATCACCATTATCATCATCATCATGCATCATCATCATCACCAACATCATCATCACCTTTATCATGCATTATCATCATGCAACACCATTATCGCTACCATATTCACTATCACTATCATCATCATCATCAACACCACCATCATCATCACCATCATCATTATCATCATCATGCAACACCATTATCATTGTATCATCATGCATAAACATCATCATTATCTTTTTTGCATTATCATCATCACCATCAACAATTACCTGCTGATATCATGGTGCATAGTGAGTGTAAACTCTCTCCTGTAATATCGTTATTCCCAGACAGATTTACCACAGCAAGCTTGGATAGCAGCCCTGCGGTCTCTTCAGCAAGAGAAGCTATGAGGGCATCGCTCAGAGAACAGTTTGCGAGACTAAGATTAGTTATAGCAGACGATGATGGCTTTGATGATTCTTTGATTGCTGAAATTTAAGGGGGGAATATAAATAGTAAAATACAAATGGTTGAATAGAATATAAATGGTTGAGAGAGAGAGAGAGAGAGAGAGAGAGAGAGAGAGAGAGAGAGAGAGAGAGAGAGAGATCTGCGATACTCGACAACTAAGATGAGTACCTTTTTTCTCCCATTCACTAATTTCTGTTGGCTTGGAGCTGTCCAATGACAGGTCTTGAAGAAGTGGATGCATTATGCATGTGAATATGAAATCCATTAAGAATGACAGACTAGCGACCTGAAAAATATTGAAAATCACAATTACAGATAAATGATGATGATGATGATGATACATCGAGTTGAAGTTGATGGATAATATTATTAATCATGTAATATGATGACGAGAAAGAATGATGATAAGGATGCCTCATGATGACATGCATAAGATGACATAAGATGATGATATTGATGCATAATGATAATGCTGATGATGATAATACATAATACATGATTTGTAATATGCATTGTGATAATGGTGATCACATGATGATGATTATCATAATGATTATGGTGTATGAAGATGATAATTTTGTAGATGCATGACGATGAAGACTTATGACAATGACGATGACATATGACATTTAATGATATTAACTCTTTTTACAAGATACCATTATTTCCTAATAAGTCATAACTCACCTTGTGTCCACCGGCATTCAGTTTTAACAAGCTCTTATTGTTTTGCACTCCAGAGAGTAGAGCAACCATACCATCAGCCTCAAGGTCAGTAGAATGAACATCTAAATGCTTGAGACTACACTCGGGAATCTGAATCGAAAAAAAGGAAACATAAAGGAAAATAGAAAATTGGAGAAGGAGAAGAAGAAGAGAAGAGAAGAGAAGAGAAGAGAAGAGAAGAGAAGAGAAGAGAAGAGAAGAGAAGAGAAGAGAAGAGAAGAGAAGAGAAGAGAAGAGAAGAGAAGAGAAGAGAAGAGAAGAGAACGACTAGCATTATCACCTTAAGCACTTGTTCAAGTCCTTTGCCAAATTTTTCTCCCAGCTGATTATTACTAACGTCCAATTCTTCCAGAGTTCTATTACCATGGTTATCAGTCAAAGCATCCAAGATAGCAGACATATCAGTAGCCCCACAGCTTGCGCATTTTAATGTTTTGAGTGACTTATTGACTTGCAAAGCTGGCCCAACGCAACGAGAAAAGTAGTCTTTGCCCAGATCGTTACCAGACACGTCCAGGAATTCCAGGCAGGTATTTGAAAACAACATGCTACCTAAAGCTTTCTGTGGATTCAAGAGAAATTGAACTCATTAGAAATAACTTATTGCCAGCCTTTAATGACAGGCCAACACTGCCCGTCATGTGCTATTACCAGCATACGACAGGCAAACACTGCCCGTCATGTGCTATCAACCAGAGAGCATTCTACTGCTTGGTATCAATCAGCTGAATGAATCTCATTACCACCCTACAATGACAGGCAAACACTGCCCGTCATGTGCTATCAACCAGAGAGTATTCTACTGCTTGGTATCAATCAGCTGAATGAATCTCATGAATCTCACTACCATCCTACAATGACAGGCAAACACTGCCGATCAGCTGAATACATTTTATGCATGAATCAGGTGCAATACTCACCGATGATTCTGTGTCAGACAAGTTATTTGCCATATTCAATGACTTGAGCGTATTGTTGTGTGCCACACCCAAACATATCATTCTGAACCCCTGAGGTCCAAGGACATTGTTTGAGACACCCAGTTCTTTGAGGCTCGTTAGACCTTGAACCAAATCCCTTACACCGTATTCACGCCATCGTAGCGCACGGAAAAGATTCAATGACATAATTCTCGAGGAGGCCTGGTCTCGAATATGTTGCCATGGCAATGCCTTGCAGGCAAATCGTAGAGCAGTGGCGAGTTTTCTTTGTGAATCGCGATCAGTTTGGTCAGCAAGTTGGCCATCTTGGTTTGGTATTGACGGCAAATCTTCATTCACGTGATTGTTGCCACTAGCAACCATGTGGTTTGACGGTCGATCTCTATCCTTTTCTTGACCATCTGTATTTCCAGTCACATGATCAACTGATTGATTATCTGTTCTTTCGGTCACATGATCAACTGTTTGAATATCTATTATTTCGGTCACATGATCAACTACTTGATTATCTGTACTTCCGGTCACATGATTAACTGCCTGATTATCTGTACTTCCGGTCACATGATCAACTACCTGATTATCTGTAGTTACGGTCACATGATTAACTACCTGATTATCTGCACTTCCGGTCACATGTTCAACTGCCTGATTATCTGTACTTCCGGTCACATGATCAACTGCCTGATTATCTGTACCTCCGGTCACATGATCAACTAACTGATTATCTGTACTTCCAGTCACATGATCACTTGTTGTTTCAGTCCCATTCCTATGTTGCTTTTCATTTTCATTCACATGACTTTTCATTTGATTATCAGCAATGTTATCTTCATTAGTATCGTGTATTTTTGTGGACTTGGACACGTGTTGTCGTGTTTTTCCGGTCACGTGCTCAGTAGCGGATTTTGTAGCATCAGAATGACTAAACGGCTCGTTCAACTTGCCATTATCTCTTTTTGGCAAATCTTTACTTGTAATTTCTTGTTTTCCATTTTCCATTTCTGTTTGTAATGATTCTGTACTTCGTGCAGCTTTCTCGTGTCCAGACCAGCAAGAATCACCGCTCTTTTCTTTCTCGTTATCGTCACTAACATTCTCGGTCCTACTCTTTCCTCGATTTTGGGGGTCTTTAGACTTTGGAGGACTGGCAACTAAAAGTAAGGATTAATTCGATATTAGGTTACATGGTGTTGGGCTAGCTTCGTATGAGCATCGTATGAGAAAACCGATTGGATAAACATATCGCGCACAGCTGGAAATACGACTGCACAACTTATACCGTTACCATAAACTCCTAACTCAAACCTTTGACTATACCCCAAAAAAGAATCTGAAACTCACAATTGGTCGCAATTTGTTTATGGTTTTATCATTCCATTGAAAGAGCCGCCATGTTGGTTGATCTAACAAGAGAAGCTAATGAGGAATGCTTTGATATCGTCAACCTACATGGCGAGGCGTAAGATGCACTCCTAGCTTATTTGAGTTGTGGACAAGATTTTGAATCCCCTAGGAAAACTACTGTTACGCTGATTGGTTCGTTATCGTCAAATTCGGAACCATGATTCTTGATTGACTTTATTTTTTTCCCTTGGGGGATGGGGTTGGGGGTAGCATTAAAAATGGGACCTCTACATCTACTCCCAAAGAAAACCAAAAGCTATGTTTGTCTGAATGTAATTTAGGCTATGTTAAAACTGTCAGGTCAAGCTGGTTCAGCGATATGCCCAATTAGTGCAGGCTCCGTTCCGGGGGGGGGGGGGGGGTTGGCTTGCATAGGGTTAGGGCCAATTGACAAGGTTTGCTGTTCAGGCATTTAGCGTCGTGGTTGCTTTGCGCAACTTCAAATGAGTTTTAAAAGGAATTTGACTGATTGCTATTACATCGGCAACGAACATGTTATAGCAAGACAGCTTTCTGGCAGCCATGTTGAATGGCAGAACCCACACACAAAATATCATTCAACAGTACAGTCGTCGATTAGTTTTATTAGTGATTAATAATATCTTCATGAATATAACAATAAGCATCATGAATCCTGTCAAACCTTAATATCTCAGAAACAAGGAGATTATTAGTATTAATAACTAATGATATTCTAATATATATTAATTTGTAAATTTGATCCAGCGTTAAGTTGTCCTGCATAATATCTCAGAAATATGAAAGTGGTTTAGTTTTCATTAGTATTTACAGAGCAAGAAAGGCGACAAAGAGGGGGAAATCTTGCAAATAATCACAAGAATGGAATGACAAGAATGGAAGGACGATAAATATTTTCTTTAAATGGTTCAACAACTTGCAACCTCATTCAACATGGCTGCCAGAGAATATTTCTTGCTTAATCGCTGCCACCTTTAGTGCTTGCTTTGTCTCCATTATCCACCTCCTTTTCTCCTTCACCTTCTTCATCCACTTCGTCCAAGCACGCAGCAACCATGCTTCGTGTGAAGCCCAGAGCAGGTGACACGCTTCTGATCGAAGGATGAACATCAAGCTCTTCATTCATTAGCTTCTCGATCTTCGATTGCCTTTCAGCGTTCCAAGATGGCGACCTACCGAAAGATCCAGTACTGGCGCTGATTTCATTGAGACTTTTTCCTGAAGACGCTGTTTCTTTAGGTCCTGGAATCAAAAGGTTCGAGGATACTGTGTTTTGATGGAAGTGAAATTTAGTGTCACCTATTTTGCTCGTGGTGGAAAAACGCTGTTGTCCATGACAACCATCGTTTACTGAACCCTCTTCGACCGAATGCTGTGTTATTAGCTCGGGTTCAAATTCGTCATCGACCTCAACTCGTATTATCACAACTTCCTTCTCCTGTTCGTGATCCGTTGTCATGGTAACGCTGGACTCGCCCATATTAGTCATATTCATCACGTGACTTCTTTGATCATTACTCACGTGACCATCACGAGTAATTTTCAACTTTGATCCCTCGGTCTCCATAGCAACTGTACCGATGCATGCGTCATCAACTGACTCACATACCATATCTGCATCCACGATAGTTCGTTCAAAACTCTCCACACTCAAAGCCCCACCTTCCGTACTACCATCTTGTAAACAAGAAGAAGACTTTTGTTTTATCAAGTCTTTGTCCATGCTTTTAGAGCTTCCAAGGATCTCAGATAACACGTGTTCCGGTAAGGGCGTGGCACTTCCACGTGGCCCTTCTTCCCCCTCTGTAACTGTCTTTGGATGGTCACCTTTATATGGTGACGCAGCTCCAACATCATCCTCTTCTTGCTTTATATTTTCTTTGCGATCGACAACACACTGATTCTCCTTTTTTTCTAAATCCAAACTGGTTTTACTAGTTTTAAGAATCTCCGGCGAAACATTTTTCTCGGTATCGCCAACAATTTCTGATGGAAAATTTATCGAGTCTCGAAGCTTCTCCTTGGAGTGGATTTCTTCTTTCTTCGTGTCATCTTTTTCAGTAGGAATGACATCTAAATCATTCAAGGGCAAATCCTTCTGCTTCTCCTTAACGATTTCTGTTGGAATATCACTCGATGTTTCAAGCTGTAAGTTTTGAGGCTCTTCTTGTTTTTTATGTGCAAAGGTACTTTTAGTCAAGGGAGTTATTCCTCCAGTAAAACTGCCACTCCCCCCTTGCGTTATGAAAACTTTCTTGGTCTTTTCAACCAGGACTGTTCCATACACATCTCCTGAATCAATCTCTTTGGTAGTACTCTTTTCTCCTACTTTCCCAGAACTACTGAGACACGATTCGCTAGATGATTCTACAGGCGCAGCGAGAGGTAGTTCTTTTTTGGATACAGATATAATGGGTTTGTCAACCACACCCAAGAGGTTTTTTCCTGTCTGTTCTTTAGTGGTATTGTCTACTGTCTTATTGCCTGTCTGCCTGTCTACATCCCTATGGGTAGCTTTTTCTGTTCTTCCTTCGACTTTCTCTGACTTACCTGTCAGTAGATGAAATTAATAACTATTATTATTAGGATTACTTACTATTAGCATGAAACTTTTAAACTGCCTGTACATATGTATGTGCCAATGAGGCATGAGCAGGATAGGTAGCAGGTAACAGATAAAATTATTATTATTATAACTATTGTAATTATTAGTTATAATGATTATCACAAATTTTAAAAAATCAATATTAATATTTATAATAGATGATATATAGCTTAATTATAAATACCATTAAATATCATTAAATAATAATAAAATATTAATTAAAAATCATATAATAATATCAATAAATATCAATTAATATTTAACATTATATGATTAATATTATTACAATAGCGATTCAGGGTAATCATGAATTACTTGGAATATCACAAATATTGACAAATAGACATTAGTTTTTTGCGTCTCTCCTCTTTTTGTCGATAACTTATTGATTTGCAACTGGAAGCAGTTTTCGTTCAAATTACAGATCTATACTTAACAGCTCTATAGTTTAATTAAGGGTTGGGAGAGAAAGTGAGGTTTTTACCCTACCATTACTCCCATCCCTGAAACACAAGAATATACAAAGGGATTCTGTCAATAGGCCTTTTCTGAGTTCAAAAACATGATGCATTGTGGTCTAGGTTAGGTACAAACATTACCTTGTAATCTTTGTACTCAAGCTAGACTACAATGCACCATGTTTGCTATCTCAGAACAGGTCCATGGGAGTAGACAGCATATTCATGTGGACTACTAGCCCCTCCCTCCCTCCCTCTCCTCATTCCCCATCATCCCCTACTACTCCACAGGCCCCCACCCCTTCCCCCCCAATTTGGACTGCTTAGCAGGTTAGTGAACTGCACCAAATCATGCTATCATGCTAGGGTTGCATGGGTGTGCCACTTATACTCTTGAAACGAATCGGTGAGCAAATGAAGGAGTAGCAGTAAAGTCACTGAATATATCATACCACAATCTATTGGCATAAATATGATATTTCCGTTAAATACTGACTCAATCCTCATTCAACTATGGTTAAATGGAAGATCTCTCCTGCAAAAAAATCTGAAACTTGAATATGTGCCAGAAAGTGGATTGGCATGCCGATGTTTTATAATGATGTTACTTGCCTGTTTGTGCAGCTGGAGTAACAACACTTGTGGATTTAGATGTTCCACAACCCATGATCTGATCAAAATAAATAAATTATGAATCATATATATTTTTTAGTTTAGAAATTAAGTAACCTTATAATGAATTGAAATAAATAACTGTAGTACAAGCAAGGAGCAGCAATACTACGACAACAACAGTAGCAACAACAACAGCAGCAACAACAGTAGCAACAACAACAGCAACAACAACAACAACAGCAACAACAGCAACAGCAGCAACAACAACAGCAGCAACAACAACAGCAGCAACAACAACAGCAGCAACAGCAACAGCAGCAGCAACAATAGTGGCAATAACATTAAAAACAGTAACATCAACAAGAGCATCTAACAAGAGCAGCAGCAACACCAGCAGCAGCAGCAACAACCACAACTATAATAACAGTAGCAACAACAACAGCAACAACAGCAGCAACAGCAGCAATACCAACAACAGCAACATCCTTAGAACCACAAAAGCAGCAGCAACAGCAGCAATGACAACAGCAGCAAGTTAGAACAACAGCAGCAGCAGAAATCATAAATGTACAGTCATAACAACATCATTTATAACACGAGCAGCAGGAGCAACAACACAATGCAGCAGCACCAACAGCAGCAGCAGCAGCAACAACAATAGCAACAACTTCAATGACAGCTCTGTAACGACGATGATTATAGCATATATAACAAAAGTAGCACCAACAACAACAGTAAGGGTGACAACAACAGTAGGAGCAACAACAGCAACAGTCCTGAACAACATCAATCGCTGTTCTGTAATACCAACCACCACATCAATAACAAGAGTAGCAGCAGCAACAATAACAGCAACACTAGCAACAACTTTGAAGCAATTATTTAAAAACAACTACATAAATTTTTCATTTGCACATGACATCATAGCTGCCATATTAGATGAATTTAACAAAAGACTTCTCCATCGTGTCTTTTTTATTTGCCTCCCTTGGAAACAGGATTGAAAACTAGCAATAACAATTAGTGTAGCATCAGCATTACAACAGCAACAACGACAACAGTAGCACCAAGCACGACAAACATGAACAGATAACACACAATCAGTTACTTTAAAAAGCAGCCCTAAGTTTTTTTTTTCAAAAATCAATAAAATAGAATCTTATTTAACATTTTAAAAGCGAACTTTTTGCAATATTTTATGCTTAAAATCTATCTTCACAATGAACAGCTTAAGAAAAAACACAACTGCAAGAGATATTCGTAAGCAATTTTAAGAAAGCGAAGAGAAAACAAAAGAATTGAAAGAAAAAATCTTACCTTTTCCAACAGCTGACAGACTTCAAAGAATTCCGAAAAACTTTTTTCGGCAAAAAACAAGCATTTTCTTCAAAAATAGAAAATTCCTTACATAGCAATTACTTTAAGCTTTCTATGTTTACAATAATCTCTCAGAAATGGCTAAATTTTGTATCGTATTCTTGCATTTTTAAACTAATTTTGCGAGAAAACTTCAAATTAACTCAAGTTCGCCGCCATTTTCTTGGTTGCCTTGACAACGGTTTGATAAATGAGCGGGACCTGGGCAGAGCGCTAGTTTTTAAGGTAGCAGTAGACTAAATCTTCGGAGCGTTGCTAAGGACAAGATTGATTCATGAATCACATTTTCCCTTTAATATCAATATTTATTAATTACACTTGCTTTTTTTAAGTCAGGGAAGTGGTGGTCGTAAATATAACTGTGTTTTCTTTTAAACTAGCTTTTATAGAAAAGGACTTTTAAAAAATATTATATACAATACGAAGTGCAATATATATACGCTAAAAATTATTCCGCATTTAACAAAAATTTCAACTGCACCATCTTCCGGTTAAGGTCCCGTTTTGCAATTTTCTCAGAAATTTGTCTCACAGTGCTTGAAAATGTAAGCGTTGCAAGTTGCCTTGTGTTACACTGCAACGAAATCTCAAATCTCAGGACGTTGACAAAATTGTTGTTAAAATTGAGAGAAAATTTGTTGCATGGTAATATATTGTGCAATGGCGTCGCCAGTTGCTGCAATTCGTTGCGAAAAGTAGAGCTGAGTTCTAATTCGTGCAACACTAAGTGCAAAAAATAAAAAAAAATTTAAAAATCTTAAACTGTGTAATTCTAGATTCCAGACCGTGTGAGACTGGCTGGGATTTTCCACGTGACGTGTCCATTCTCGCCAGGTAAATAATTCATATATGGTTATCATTTTGTTCTTTATAATATTTTCCGCCTTAATAGAACAAATTGATTTTAAACACATGAAGTATTAACCTGACCAATACTAATCTAAAATACTAATACATCTAGTGCACGTGCCTAGTGCCATATATGGCATCAGCATGGAATTAATGTGTATTCTCTACTTTCACATCCCCATAATCCTTTGCGTCTTTGGGGGGTTACCAGCAGAGGGTAAAAACCCACTTATTTTGCTGAAGGCTGATCAGACAATGTTGACAATACCTTGTTTGGTATCCGACAGTAAAAACAAAAAAAAGATAGAAGCTTGGAGATGTTTAAGATGTTTTATACATTTTCTGTAAGACCAAAACTCTGGATGATCTGTACACGTAAAAATAACTTGGAATAAACTGATAATCAGTATTGTACAGATAAAAGCAGGTATAATATAAATTCAATTAAGAAACCTTTCAATCTGGGACAATTATTTGATTGGTTACCCCCCAAAGACGCAAGGCATTATGGGGATGTGAAAGTAGAGAATAAGTCATTCTCGTACCCAGACTATTCTCATCGAAAAAACGATATTTTCGTTATTCTCGTTCCCAGTCGTCCCTGCTCATTAGCCACTAATGAGTAGGGTCTGGATACGAAAATGATTTTTCGTTAGAAAGCTGAGAAGAGTCTTGATACGAGAATAAAGTTCCCAGGTGATAAAGAGTGAGATTACAAATACACTTTTGTTTAAATTAACGTTACAATGGTTTGAACAAAATTATGGTAGCCAAAAAAATTCCAAGGAAGACGACGATGTAGATGTTACTACGAGAAATGGAAGTGCTGTTGTATTTGGTCTTAGCTGTACTGGCATTGCTACGAGGGGTGGAAGTGCCGTTGAAATTGGACTGTGTGTTATTTATAGAGGCACTGGTTGGATATCCTGATATTGTAGTAGAAGGTACTGTAGCTGGAACTGTGCGGAGAAAAACAGGACGTTTAAATATGAGCTAGAAATATACTCGTATCTTATTTACAGGAAAAAGTGATAAAATCTAACTTCTAACTTTTGGTTCAATCTTTCGGGGAATTTGCCCATTTAGCTGGAAAACCTGTTATGAATGTTCACGTGCTCCAGTAAAGGTCCTTCGGGTATTTCAAAGTGTTTGTATTGTTGAAGTTGTGCATCCTTTGCTTTATCGTTGGTATTTGTGGATAATAGACGACTTGCACTAACAGGTCACGTGATCCTTCCTCCCTTAAAACGAGCGGGGAAAAACAGAAAAGAAAAGAGCATCTAGGCATCAGTAGTGAGGCGGAGTTTCAGCTCATAATAAACGAAACAGGAGAAATGGCATTAGATATGAAATTGGATGTTTTATAACGATTTGTATGAGAAAATGCACTGGATGGCTAAAGCTTGCCAACCAACACTTTTCAAATACAAATCCTTGTAAAATATTTGATTTTATATTTGATATCATGTTATCCTATAGTCAACATTTCTAGCTGAAACTTCTCTCTCTTACTAAAATTAAGGCGCTCTTTTCATTTGTGGAGTTCATTTTGACTCATTCACTCGTCTTAAGAGGAATGGGGTCACGTGACCTGTTAGTACAAGTCGTCTATTAGACACTGATTCGAGGCTAATCGTGAGTCTGTAATCAAGGAACACAGCGGTGTTTTGGAACTCGAAAAAGGGATATTAATAGCCCAATTAAGTTCTAGTGATAACTTTACCTGTTGGCCTCTCGGATTCTGTACAATTAAATTCTGCAGACAAAATAGAAAATGCTTTAGACACACCTTCACGTGCGTTCTTCGTCGGTTGAGCAGCGGCTGCCACATGCAGTCATGCGCAGTCCATGGATGACGTAGAGACTTTTAAATTTGCAAAATCTATGACGACGACGTCAACCAGAATTATAAACTCATCCACAGGGAAGACAGACTTTAGAGTAAATTTGGTATGACTGTGAAAGGCTCATGGCACGAACACGGTCGTGACACGGCAAGGGATACTTCAGACCAATCACATTGCGCGAGAATTTACTCTCCATCCAATCAAATACCCGGAACACGGCATGAACATGGCGCGGACACGGCCACGCCAAGGTCATGGCAATACCAGACCAATCACATTGCGCGAAAAAAAAATCAGCCACCAATAAATTCTAGAAAAGAACTCGGTGGCTGCAGGGCAGGGTTACGCTACCGAGGTTTTCACAGTCATACGAAACCTGCTCTAAATGCGCGAAACCAAAAAGTGAAGTTATTTATCTTCCGGCTGACGTCGCCGTCGTAGATGTTGCAAATCAGTCTCTCTCGTTTCAATTTTTTCAAGAAGGGGGCGAAAACGAGAGAGACTGTGGACGAGTAATTTGGTTCCCAAAGCACGCCGGGTCCAAGTTTTCGGGACCCATAAGTCTTTTCGGTCACTGTACCGTTACAGTCTCTAAGCGTGGAGCATCTTTGTTTTGCCCCCCTGGGACAGCCATAACGCCTAGCGATTCAAGATGGCCGCAGCATTTTTAGGATATAACACTCACTTGGACAAAGACCACATGATTTTCTACAATTGGTTACCATCCAAGAGCTTGTACAGTCATCTCCTCCATCTATTGTTCCCTTACATGTTACTGTATTAAATAAATCCTTACACTTTCCTACGTAAAAAAAAAACACGAGAAAAGTACGAGTTACTATCGCAGCTAGAGTTACAGGCATCGATGTTATTCAGTAAATCATTCATGCAAGCGTTCGTTTGGTTTGTTACGTTCGTTCGTTCGTTGTTTCGTACGTTTGTCCGTCCATTCATTTACCACATGTCGGTCGGTCATTCGGTCGGTTTCTCAGTCGGTCGTTCGGACGGTCAGGGTCGATCGGTTGGTCGTTCGGACGGTCATCGGTCGGTCGTTCAACAGTATACCTTGTACGCTAAGAGAGAAATGTAAAGCTTCTAATTGATTTCTTTGACATGAAATATTTCCATTTTCAGCGGGCGTCACACTGATCAAGTACAACACACTATGGTAACTTGCATTCTCTATGACAAGCTTTGGACCTGGAAAAATATTTATATAAATAACACAGAATGCATAAAAACATTGTCTTAAATGTAACATAGCCTGTAGATGCAACGTAACGCACTCTGCTTGTCTTTCATATTACCGAGAAAAAGGCGAACGGTATATATTTCGTAATTGTTAAATAGACGATTTCTGAGATGCGCACGCGTCGCCTAAAGTATATCGCGTTTTCAGATTAAAGCCAGGAATTTTCTTGCAAGACCTTAGGCGCGCAATAGAAAAACACCCAAAAAACTTTGTTATTATTCATAAGATGACTAAGATATAACGCGCGCTCTGATTGGTCAATTACCGTTTTATATAACTCAACATAGATCGTGAGGAAATGACATCAGCTGCGCGCGCGATGTTCTGTATGTTTCTTATGCTTTTTGTTATTTCTTTTGAGTTAATCGTTAGTTATATCTTAGTCATTTTATAAAAGAGATAAAAAACTCCCCTTGCTTGTACTATGTTGAGTTATTCAAGCACTTGGGAAATTGCGTAAGCCCTCGAGAAGTGCCGAGAAACACTCGCCTACGGCTTGTGCTTCTCTTAGTACTTCTCTCGGACTCACGCCATTTCCCGCGTGCTTGTGTAACTCAACATAGAACGCGCGCTCGTTTTCTACCTCTTCATAAAATTATGTTAATGAGGGAATACTTTGAAGTTTCTATTGTTTAAGTTCAGAAGCAGAATTAAATAAAATCTTTTCTTCGAGGGCTTCAGAGAACGCCTATTATTGTACGGTCACCATAGGTTTCCTATGAACACTGCCCAAAAATGCCTCGCTTTCATATCTGCGCCTGCGATATTTATGAAAGCGCTCGCCCATCTCGGAAATCGCGCGTCTATTGAGAAATCTTCACTTAATACCACAGGTTTCACCATAGGTTTCCTATGAACACTGCCCAAAAATGCCTCGCTTTCATATCTGCGCCTGCGATATTTATGAAAGCGCTCGCCCATCTCGGAAATCGAGCGTCTATTGAGAAATCTTCACTTAATACCACAGGTAGCCCAGACACATAAATGTCTCGTGTGCTTGGGATCCCTGTGTTCATACCTTGCTTCAGAAGTCCTCTAGAGCTTGTCCAGTTGACTGATGCACCAAACGAGTGATAACAGACGAAGCTTGCGTTACATCCTTCGTGTGTATTGAACTGAGTAATGCTTGATACTTCTGAAGATAAATTACAAATCAAAGATAATAAAGGTCAAACTAGCAACAATAGAGAAAAAAGGTGTGCACATGCGTGTCATTCAGCACCTAAGAATTTAAACGAGATTGAGTGAGAAAATAAATGTTCGTCTTCTCCGAGAGCATGAGCAGACGTTTTCCACTCGTGACCAAACCAGATGATCTTGCTAGCCAATCAGAATCGATAAAACTAAACGGGGTAAGACTATTCTGCTACACAGGCTACACAGACAACATTAAGAGGTCATTCTTGGGATTTTTAAATTTCAAAACATTGGTAGTGTTCAAGCTGCACATTATTTAAATTTGCTCTTAAACAAGGCCAGCTAAAGGCGCGATTACACGGAGCAAGGTTTTCTGCAACTTGTCTCGGAACAGTCCCGATTTCCTCTCGGTCTGAGTCAAGTTTTCCCAAAAGGTTTTGAAAATATCAACTCAAATCACAACTACTCCCTGAGGCGCAATAGAGAAAATAATCTCATATCATCCTTTTTTACATGTGGCTTTTAAAGATTATATTCTATTGCAGCAGGTCAAGCTAAACGTTTCCTGTTGTGGTCGTATTTCTTTTTAACAAATCTGTTGGCCTTTGACAGAAACAAGCTCGATGACACCAGTTATAGAAAACCATCTCATAGGGCGTATCGCTGTTTGAGTTTTCTGCTTTTTTAGGCGTGTTTATATTTTTAGATGTGAATATGCTATAAATGTTATATTGCGTTGATCATGCAGAGAGTGATTTTTCAGCCTCCGCCGAGACAGACATTTGAATAGGCCTTTTAATTTTGGGCTTGATTTTTTTCCGTTTTAATTTTCTGAAGAATAAGATTCTTTGTCAGAGTTGTATCCATATTCAAGTGTCTTCTCATGCACAACCGTTAAATAAAGAAATAATAATCTAGGGAATGACATGTGGTCATGTCAAAAAAAGGTCTATTATAATGTTTTCTCATTTCACACCACGTGTCATTCTCTGAAGAATGAGATTCCTAGTTTGAGTTGTATCTAAATTCATGTGCCTTCTCATGCGCAACCGTTAAACAAGAAAATAATATGCTTTAGGGAATGAGAAAGGGTCATTTTCCATACTTGGTTCACTGGTCAAACACAAAGCGCTCAAGCGAGGTACCAAGGTACTTTCAAACGATTATTCAAATTTGAACCTTAACTTGCGACTTCAACTGAATGCTTCATGTTTGACCAGTGAACTGATGTATGAAAAAAATAGTGCATAGCCAATTCATGCAAAAGTAGATAACTGGAGGTGTGAGGAAGGAAAGCAAAATGTCCGTGACGTTTGCGCCGCAAAATGTTGGCACTGGGCTTATGAATAAGCATCATGTTGAAAGAAAAACCATTATCAATTATCCTTATTATTATCCTTCGTAATTGAGAGAGCAGAAGCACACATCGTATTATTATATAACCCGTATCTGCCCAGGCGCGCGCTCTTAAAACATTTTCGGGAAAATGGGGAGAGGGCCATACGAATCCGTACGACCTTGCTCGAAGCTGCGACCGTAGGTATTTTATTATTTTTATTTTCGTGAGGGTCATATGATAAAATGCTTATTGACTGAGTTAGGTCGGGCCGTACGGGAATATATTTGGCTATCGGTCATTTGTACGGACCTCGCTGCGCTTGGTCCGTACGGCATCCCCTCAAGCCAAATATTTTCCCATACGGCCCGACCTAACTCAGTGAATAAGTACATAGTCCGTGCGCAAGATATCTTATTGCCGCTGTCCCTGTCAAGTCACTGTCAAACTAGCGATTGGTCGTAAAAAAGAACACTTTCACCAGGGGGAGAGGGTAAGAGAATTTGTACAGGACACACAAGGTAACTCTCCTTTGAAAATATGAGCACGCCTTTTCGTAGGGATCTTATGGAATCCTTACGGATCTTAGGTTTTACGGAATCCTTAACATCTTTAGTGAAGTTTTGTATTTTTCCTCAAGGAAACACTAGCTTTAAAATTTAAGATGAAAAGATGAAATCTCGGAAATTGGGTTTGAACAGTCTGGCCCTTGTGGAAAACGAACTCATGGATTATTTTTATAAATATAATATGTATATATAACAAGAGGGATTGGGATTATTTAAGCTTTTACTCTAGGTAAACAAATATATAAAAACGATAATTTGTTGAGTTCTGAAGGATATGTAGGTTTTTGAAGGTTTCCAATTTTTGAATTCTCTCTCTCCCTCTCAGGGGCGGCGGAAGCTGAAAAATTTTGGGAGGGCAATCCAATATTTCACGGTACCAGAGAATTATGTAATATCAAAATAAAAAAGAATGGTAATCATAACCAAATCTCATGCGTTTTTTTGTGTGTGAGGCAATAAATTCTGGGGGGGGGCAGGCCCCCCTAAAAAATCTAGTGGGGGGCCAGTGCCCCCCGGCCCCCCCGGTTCTGCCGCCCCTGCCTCTCCCTCTCTCTCTCTCTCTTCTACCCATCCGTCCGTCCGTCCATCCATCCATCCACCCACCCACCAATCCATTTATCCATCTACCCACCCATCCATTTATCCATCAACCCACCCATCCATTTATCCATCCACCCACTTACCCATCCTGAATCCATCCATTTTTTCTCTCCCTTTCATCTCATCTATCCCTCTCTTTCATCACTTTCAAAAATAAATAATCTCAAAATTTTGTTAACAGAAAAAGCTCAAAATGGTTATTTGTTTACTGAAGTCATCTAGAAAATTCAACTTTCATTTTCGACAATCGAACCGCAACATGGCTTTGTTCCAACTTATCTTTACCAGCTAACAAGGTTTGCCCAGCACTCGTGGACCTATTCTTGGTCAAGTTGAATGTTATCTTAAATCAAAAGTATAACACGCAAAGAAAAAAACTACAAAACGACACAAAAACACAACAGATTATCTAAAATTGTCTTAATAAAGCAATATTCATTCAGTTATATGAAATTTTCTGAGCGTATTTTGATCAAACAGTCCCAATGCAGGCGAAGAAACATCCTTGCAGAATTTTCAACTCTGGAATTTAATGACATCAACACCTATCGATTTCGACGCTAATTTACTAACAAAAATATTAACATTAAACTGTAGCTTCTTAACTTCATATAAATAATTTCCAAAACATCAAAAGGACAAATGATGGAGTAAACTATCGTAATATAAACGTTTTAAAGGACATTTATAATAAATAAACTTATATAGAGGCGAATTTCCGTGGCGCGTGTAAGCGATACTTATAAATGGATAATTTTTGGTGTTGAAATATTTCGTGGTTGTAGACGATATCAACTGAATAAAGTACAGAAACTAGAGTAAAAAGAGTGATGAGTTTTAAAATACTCACCATTCCAATAGCTGAAGACGAAGAACAGGATGGCAATAAGGAACTTCATCATCTTTGAAGACCTTTTCTTTAGCGTTTCCGATATAAATGCGTACTATTATCTTGAAGAAAGAGATCGCATCTCTCAAGTTTTGTGTCACATTTATCTTCTATCAAAAGGGCTTTCTTTATCTTCGATGTTATCATCAACTTTTCAAATCCTGAAGTACAAAACCAAAGGTCACTAAAATCTTGAGCTTCTAACACCCTAGAATTATGAACAATTCGACAAACAAATTGGGAGAAATTCGAAATTCAATGTAAAATCTTTTCCACTTCATGTAGAATTCAATGACTTTTGCTAAGAAAAGAAAATGAATATAACTAGGGAGGGAATAAAGTTTGTAACTATGGATGACCTTTTCGGTGCGAGTCATTCAGTCGCCTCTGACGGATTAACGCCATTTGTCAAAATCTCATTAAAGTATTCGTAATCTTGTATAAGCAAATGTAAACAAAAAAGTACCGCTATTACTTTTTGAGTGAAAAACCAGAGTTAATAGAGGGGGAAAACTAATTGTGGACAAACTATTGTCATGACAAGGACGAAAGACTTCTTCACAGTGAATTGGAACAGATTCGTCGCAAATTCAGCAAGTGTCAAGTACTTCCGGTTAGAAGTCATACCGTCCATTTCCGGTGATGACCTCATTTATTTTCGTCACTTCCGCTTCCCAATGCAAGCTTATTCTTCAGTTCTTGGTTTTTAAATACTTTTGTGGCTAATCTTCGTCGTCCTTGTCACTATTCTTCTCCTTCTGCTTTTGCTTAATGGTTCTTCTACTTCTCCTACTGCTTCTGGCTTCTGCTCGTTCTACTTCTAGTGCTTCTGCTTAGAACTGCTTCTGCCCTTTAGGACCCTTTAAAATCAACCTTTTCTTCTTGTTCTTGTTGTTTTTGTTGTTGTTGTTGTTGTTCTTCTTTATTGTTTTATTATTATTATTATTTCCCAATCTGTCTACATAATACGCCCCTTGCATGAGACGTCAAAGGAACTCAATTCAATTTGGAGGGCAAAGCAAATCTCTTGATTCTACGAAACCTATTATATTACACAGTGCTGCAAGGGGTGTATTTCAATTCCGCGGAGATATAAAACAAGCTCAGGAAGCAAAATAGAACCTCTAGATTCCAGGGTAGTCTAGATTAATCTTTTATTAATCTTCTTTGTCTTATGTGCTATCTACTAGCTCATTAAATCGCGACGGTACAGCTCCCCTGCTGTACCAGAACAATACATATCTTCTGCATGTGACGGCGTGAATCTTTTGTTTGTCACATTATGACCGATATACTAACAACAATAATAAATGCTGCTGTCAAACATTCTTTTCATATTAGGTTTATTAAGAAAGAAGCTTGCCTACATTTGCTACTTTATCAGAATCCGTTTCACTCTGTCAGAGGCAGCATGGGCGAGTGGTCATAGCATCGGTCTCACAATCCGCTGGTGCTGGGTTTTTGTTTATATTTATCTATTTCAGTTTCTAATTTGTCTCCCCAAATACATTGAGACGTAAATAAAGTGGATGTATTTATTTATTTATTTTATTTTTTCTTCAGTCAATTAGTAAGATATATATAAGCACCAATACAGTTTAAATTTAATTACGGAGCGGGCTTAGCTCAGTTGGCTTGTGGCTTCCTTCAGAGCTTTAGGATCCTCAAGCCCTGCACCTCGACTCTGGTTCAACTTCTCTCTTTTATGTCAGTGTACGTCGCCGTGGGATTGAGCGTCATCAAATGGAATGCTTCAGCATGGCGTTTAAATAAATATTGTTTATTCATCATCATCAGTTTTGACCTCTAAATATAATTTGACTTTAAACCGCGACACGTAATGCCAGTGTCGCCGTCAAATTGTCATTGAATAAGATATTATTTTCAGTATACGATTTGACATTCGGTTCAACACGTTAAGAGAGAGATTCTTTCACAAAGTTCACTAACAATTGCATTTGTAAAGCTAAGCTAACTTCTTGAAAATATATTCAGAACTCGTAGCGAACAGTGTTTACAGCTAATTTATAATCACTTATTGCAAAGTATATATTTATATTGGAATGACACAGAATGAAAAGATCTTAAATGATATATATCTCGACTAACCACGGTTCAATAAGAACTAGTTCTCGTAAGTTGGCAAATATTTGGAAATATATGTCAATATAAGATTGATAAATACGAGAGTAAATAAGCTTGAAGTATTTGTCTTTACCTGACAGAGTTACAGCTGTAGTACGAAGCGAGGATGGCAGCTCCAATTGCACCGGATTAGCGATCAAGTCGCTTAACAACTTCTACCTTCGGGATACAGTGATATTTTATACTTTAAGTTGTTTTTTTACGACAGAGGTGTTAAGTACGACCGCACACTGCGGGGTGAACTGATCAAGTAGAAACGTTTGCACTTCTACGGATTTGCTTTGATCTGACCGGGAGTATTGTGCGGGCTTCCTGTGGTACCGGAAGTAAAGTTCAACCAAATGACACAAAAGTGAAAGATCGGAAGAAAAAACAAAAAAGAATATTGAAAAGAAAAAATGAAAGGGTGTGATCATTCAGTATCTCAAGGGGGGGGGGGGGGGTACGAGGAGGGTACCAGAGAAAAAATTACACACTCTACTCTATTATGATGCCGCCCTCGGAACAAACGCTCACGGAGACTCGCCCATGCCGGGGCGCAATGTCACCCTTGGGCTTCCTCTGGTTTTCGAGTTTCTATCATCAACCATCTTAGGCGACATTTGGGTTGTAATATTGACACGGAACTCCCACACGGGGTCAGCAAGACAATAGGTAATCAGTAAGACATGGAAGATAAAGTACAGTATCATTCTTGGCAGCCTGGGAGGTATATAAAATTACCCTAGTAAGGGGGGAAGGGTGGGGGGTGGACGGTACGTACCACTTCTGGAATTAAAATCCTGCATTTTGGATCCTCAAATATCTTCAGAGCTGAGAGTCAAATTGATGAAATGAATGTGTTGTTTGTTTGCATGTGTGCTATGCAATGCATTTGGGTATAGCAAATAGTCAATACAGACACCCAGTATTCGCATTTCATCGAGTCTCTGGTGGAATCATCACCATCATCATCAGTTATCACCATCATCATTATCGCGGCATCATCATCACTATAATCATCATCATCATTATCATCAGCATCCCCATCATCATCATAATCAGCACCATCACCATCATCACCATCACCATCATCATCATCTTTTATACCATCATCATCACCATTATGACCCCCATTACCAGTCGTCATTAGCATCATCATCATACTACTGTTACCATAATACTGTTCTAATACATATTTTAGTCATTTGTCATCATCAATGTAATAATTTCAAAATTCTAAAAAAACTCAAAATCAAAATTTCACAATTCATATTCAGCTATTGTATTTTACAATATGATATTTATCATGTATAACAACTAAAATCAATCAAAGATAGATCAGGATGACTAGCTGGGTGCAATCCCACGGCACGGTCACAATCGGAAAGACGAGAAGCCAATCAAAATCCCGAAATTCTTGGGGTGCATGTGACGTCATAGCCACCATTTTGGTTGACTTTGATAAAATATTCGGTCTTAGAGTCTTTCGTTATGTTAACCAACATACAGTCAATTCAAAAAAACGTTGTCGTCGACCGGCTTCGCGTTTACCTATGAACATTTGTCCTGTAAGCCCGAAACAAAGCCAATCAAATACATTTATGCAGTCTACTGCTTCAGTGATTTCTACCCAGATTGCCTTTCGGTCCAGTCGCGTAGGCTTGGGTTGTTCGGCAACAACGTATTTTTGAATATACCCGAGTTTCGAGTTCCAAATGACCGCTGTGTTCCTTGATTACAGACTCATTTCCTCAGGGTTAGCCTCGAATCAGTGTCTATATTTTCACAAATACCAACGTACAATATAAACACTTTGAAACTCGACATACCTTGACTGGAACACGTGAATGTTCTTTTCGAGGCTAATTCTGAGTAAATGACTCTGTAATCAAGGAACACAGCGGTCATTTGGAACTCAAAAATGGTCTATTGACTGTATCATGGCGGCTACGTCTTTTGTCCTTTTATTATCATGGAAAGAGATGCACACAGCCAATAAGTGGTGCAAAGCCTCTATACTGAAAGTAGAGTGCAAATAATATACACGTGACATAGATACACCTACTTGCAAGAAGGTTGTCATATAGTGCTAACAATATAATCGTGGAATTTTAGTAACACGAAATTTCACAATTTCATGCCAATTCTATCGTTTTCCATTGTTTAATTAGCACTATTTTGTACTATTTAGTAATTAGTGTTTCACGGATTAATTGTTTGCACTATACAAGAATAGAATGTTAGTAATTTAGTGAGAAAGGAATACCTTAAAAGACAAAAGAAAAAGTTTCAGCTTCAGTGATTTTCTTTTGTTTTTTAATATAATTCCTATCCCAATAAAAAACTAATGTTCTATTTTCGTATGTCAACGTTCTTGCAAGTAGGTGTAGCTAGCTAACTAATTACTAACCTTTGGTTGCCTAAGTCTAATTAGTTAAAATAGGCGAGCCCTGACGGGTAAACTAGTGCACGTGTGCTACTCAAGGGTGCACATTTTTGAAATATTTTTAAACAAACTTCCAAAAACTGAAACAATCTTTTGTTGTACATGCCTCTCCTTTGTATAATTTGACATGTTCGCATTTTATATATATATATTTTTTGCGTATTGAGTTGTCACTCTAGTAAACGCCTGTGCACTTGTCATGCCTCACTGAATCCCTATGTTTTGTCTTATTATAAAGAGATATAACTAGCTAAAAACTAGTGTGAGCTGCGTCGGTGTTTCTAATGAAACAGTAATGATGAAAAGGTAAATTATACACCGTGAAAAGATGAAAAAACTTACTGACGTTTCGGACGCTAGTCCTTCGTCGGAGTAAAAGAGCCCTCTTTTACTCCGACGAAGGACTAGCGTCCGAAACGTCAGTAAGTTTTTTCATCTTTTCACGGTGTATAATTTACCTTTTCATCATTACTTATTATAGAGCGCTAACTATCTCTTATTTCATACTAACTATTTCACCGATATATTATTTGCACTCTATTGCAGGTGAACTTTAATTGACAAATACCAACACTAGCACGACCATTAAAGCACTTGGCAATCCACGCACTGTCAGCTGACCACTAGAACTGCCGACGACGTCACGATTACACAAGTCGTCTTTGCAACAGGCTATCGAGCATTTAATTCTCCCATACAGTCCTATAATAGTGTCCCTACAGTGATTGGGTTCACAGACCTTGGCGGGAACACAGTCGCGAGTAAAATAAGAAATGTTATCACTGCTTGTACTCGTGTAGGTGTTGCAAAACGTTTGGTCCTTTTCGCATTCTTTTACTGTACCGTTGCATTTTAGATCTGGTGATGGTGATGGTTCATTGACTGTGCAGAAATAACACTGCAGTGTTTGTCCTGGGGAGAGAGAAACGCTAGCATAAACGAACTATAGACCTTTTCGGATATAGTAAACATGGTGCATTGTGGTCTAGCATGAGTCTAGCAGTGCATGTCCTGGGAAAAGACAAACTATAGACCTTTTCTGATATAGTAAACATGGTGCATTGTGGTCTAGCATGAGTCTAGCAGTGCATGTCCTGGGGAAAGACAAACTATAGATCATATCTGATAAAGCAAACATGGTGCATTGTCGTCTAGCATGAGTCTAGCAGTGCATGTCCTGGGGAAAGACAAACTATAGATCATATCTGATAAAGTAAACATGGTGCATTGTGGTCTAGCATGAGTCTAGCAGTG
This sequence comes from Actinia tenebrosa, assembly GCF_029948245.1. Classification (NCBI taxonomy): domain Eukaryota; kingdom Metazoa; phylum Cnidaria; class Anthozoa; order Actiniaria; family Actiniidae; genus Actinia; species Actinia tenebrosa. The sequence goes on along the minus strand of NW_028292569.1, from coordinate 5,921,110 downwards.
CATGTCCTGGGGAAAGACAAACTATAGATCATATCTGATAAAGCAAACATGGTGCATTGTGGTCTAGCATGAGTCTAGCAGTGCATGTCCTGGGGAAAGACAAACTATAGATCATATCTGATAAAGAAAACATGGTGCATTGTGGTCTAGCATGAGTCTTGCAGTGCATGTCCTGGGGAAAGACAAACTATAGACCTTATCTGATAAAGCAAACATGGTGCATTGTGGTCTAGCATGAGTCTAGCGGTGCATGTCCTGGGGAAAGACAAACTATAGACCTTATCTGATAAAGCAAACATGGTGCATTGTGGTCTATCATGGGGAAAGACAAACACTTGCATAATTGAACTATACAGCTTTTCTAGGTTGATACATTGTGGTCTAGTTTGGGCACAAACACTAGATAAAGCATCAAATCCCCTCCATAGGCCTTTTCTATGATAGCAAACATGGTGCATTGTGGTCTAGCCTGGGGAAAGACCAACGCTAGTTTAAACTACAGGCCTTTTCTGAGATAGCAAACATGGTTTGATTCCCAGGATCTCCTCATCTTCAGCTTTGAAATACTCCTAAAACAGAGCACTAGCTGATGGAGAGAGGATTGGATAGCAACTACAAGCTACACACATGTGGATCCAGAGAAAAAAATTAATAATAATAATAATATACATTTTTAATGCACTTATTTGAAAAAACTACTCTAAGTGCAAAAATAAAGAGTTTGTAAAGATTGAGAAATATAAGATACATAGTTACAAGTTAAATGCAGTCTGATTTAGATAAGTTTTCAATTTAGACTTGAACAACGAAAAAGATGATTCAGTATGTATAGCAGGAGGAAGAGAGTTCCACAGTTCAGGGGCACACACAGAGAACGCACGATGGCCATAAGATTTTAGATGATACTTTTCACAATTGAGCAGTAAAAAATACTAAAAATATAACTTAGGTGGCTTGAGCAAATTTTGCAAATGACACTACAGAACTTGGAAAAGATATAGAAAAAATATGCTTTCTATTCCACTTACCTATAATGACTTAAATTATAGTTAGTTGCTTTACTAAAATGTGACAACCACTACTAAGGGGGTGGGGAGTCATAAAAAAGATAGTTACTTCGGGGGGAGGGGGGGGTTGGGTGGTCAGGTGTTGCAACAAAAACCACCCACCTCTTCTTCCACCCAGGCAAAAAATAATGGCCTCAAGAACTTACCATTTTGAATATAACAGGATAATAATAACACTACAAGCTGAAAGTAGTAGAGATTCATGGTTGACCAGCAACAGAGAGCTAAAAAACAGACAAGAAGCAAGATGTGAGTTAATGTTCATTAGAATATTCAAAAAATGGTATTACAAATATGGCATAATAATACATAATAAGACACAGGGCATCCCGGGGGGGGGGGGGGGGGGGGGGGGGAGAGAACCCATTGACAGATTAGGGTAGAGATGTGCCACTGAGCCCTCTGAACCCTGTTCTGTCCCAGAGTAAAATAGCTGAAATTCATACCCTGTTCCAGAGCAAGATCACTGAAAACCATACCTTTTCCGGTAGTTCGAAAATAGATAGCCTCAGTTTTAGAGAGGAGAGAGCGTGATTTCTTATACCCTGTTGCAGAGCAAAGCGTGATTTTATATACCCTGTTCCAGGTTATAATACCCTGCAAGCAGAGGATTTTTTTGAAACCCTCTTCCATCTCCCAACTGTCAGGAGATAGGAGAGGTTTCAAAAAAAAACTTCTGCTCTCAGCAGGGTAAGAGTAAAATCGCTGAAAACCATACACTGTTTGGCAGCACATACCCATATAACAAATATAGGGGAGTACCCCCCTCCCCCGGGCAGGGCATCCAGTAATCTAAGAGCATTGTTTGAAATTAGACATCCATAGGACGCTTGCATGTTGCCATCATTTGATTCCCACTACCATAACCCTTTGCAAATTTTCTTTCTTATCTAATAATTAAATTTATATTCCCTCATAGAATAGTAATAAAATTGCTGCTAATTAACTGAAGGAAAGAAAGTGTGCAAGTTAGTCTGGTAGTAGAGCTCTGATCTCTACTTCCAAATATTCCAAATCTTAATATAAAATAACTGTTATGAATGTCGCATTCTGATTGGTTTGGAGCATGTGTTTTATGAGAGCACATTGCACATGTGCGCACTTTCCGTTGCGTCATTCCTATCTATTATTGTAATTTGTATTTTATAAAAGAAGTAAAAAACTTGCTTGCTGTGCTGTGTGCAGTCATAAAGCACTTGGGGATTGGCAAAACACTCGAGAAGTGTTCAGAAGCACTCCGCTATGTGTCATGCTTCTCATAACACTTTTCTCCTGTTCTGCCAACCCCTGCATGCTTTATGACAGCACACAGTATGTGCACGTGTTTTATATTTCTTCAGAATATAAAATTGTAATTCAGAAAAAGAGCAAATATTATTGATGTTTCAGGGTTGCCTGTTTTCAATATTCTGGGAAATCGATATAGATGTGGGCTGCCAAAGAAATTTGTCAATGAAATTCCACCCCCACCCCCCCCCCCCCCTGCTGGTGTCAGCCAAAAATAATCATGCCTGTGTTCGTAGAATATCAAAAACCGCAGAAACTCCATTTTCAAGAAAGGAAAATGAATGGTAGTAATAATAATATTATAATATTTATTTATAAAGCGCAATACAAATCTGTTCTACGCGCTAGTAAAAAGGATTATTACAAACGACATAGACAATGAAAAAATAAAAACTATTTACAAAGAATATGCTTATTTGAAGAGATAAGTTTTAAGTTCAGTTTTGAATTAGGCCAGACTGGTGACTCTGAAATGTTGGAATTTACCAGTTTCAATTATTTTGATTGGAGAATTTTCTATAATTAAAAAGGATCCAATCTTATTAGGGACAGGTATAAGTAATAATCAGAAAGTATTTAAAAGCCTGGGTGGGGGAGAGTAAAAACAGGGGTCGGGTCAAACAATGTTGAACTTCTTAGGGGACAGACCATTAGATAGTTTATTTAGGGGGGGGAGGGGGGTTGCGTGAATCCCAAAAAAAATTTGAGCAAGCACTTAATCCCCCCCAAAAATATCGTGCAACCTCTTCTGCTAGAAAAAGAAAAACTGTATGGAAAAAAATAATGTGTAAGGGTTGAGCCAAAAAAATAAAAGAAATATCATTTCCTTCATGGAAATGTAAAGTTCCGTCATTTAGACCGCATTTATACTGGGCCAGCAAAAAGAGAGCTCCTTTAAACCTACTCCATTTACATTTTGACCAGTCCCTTAAAGGACAAATAGGTGTACCCACCCTCAGCTCCCTCCCCCATAGAAAAGGAAACCACAGGGAGACCAAGCACTAAAACAGATTTAATTACACTAAACTAAGAGTTTTCAACATAGTCAGGAATAAATTAATGTTATTTTTGTGAAATTTTAGATCATATATAATAAACTAATACTTTACTTATATCAATATTAGATTTCGTGGTTAAATTTAGCTTTCAAAAATGATATTATTTTCACGCCATTGAATGACCTTCTCAGCCAAACACGCAAAAATATATTGGCACCTAGCTGATTATTCTGAATATTTAGCGGGAGTATAATCCTAGTTAAGAAAAGTTAATTTTTAACTTTTCTATCTGTTACTTCCAACCTGTTTGTTTTAAATGAGTACGAAACAAAAGAAAAGAGTTTTTTTTGTGGCTTTTGTAAATTATTCCTAAATGTAAGAATGATTATTACTGCAATTTGAAATCTCGTTTTACAGCTGAAAAAAAAATCGCTTGAAAAGGCAAAATCTTATTAAAATATTTTATAGCTTTTTTTCCTTTAATTTTCTTGAAGACATTATACGATAGATATCTGTCATAGCATTGTATTCTGAGGATATAAATAAATAAATGCGACTCACCCTGCGAGGGAATACAAAAATAAGAAAATTTTTATTCAAGTGGAATGAAGCCTATCAATTTACGTACGTACTGTAAGCAGCATTTTTGACTGGTGTTTTCAAGCTCCCTTAGCCACTGACACGTAAAAATGGTAGAATAAACTAAAAATGATTACTCAAAAACGCTGATGTAGTTAAAAATTCGAGAGAAGAATCTTTGTTTTCGTTTGGGAGATACTCAAGGAGACGGTAGTATTAGCATAAATTGTTTTTTCGGGTCGAGATGAGAGCATGATCTAAGATATATTCAACATACTTGGTTTCTTCCACAATTTTCATTAAAAATTGTTTAGGAAATTATTTCAAAGATATAAAAAAAAACACCTCAAGATTGAAGGATAAAAAAAGCATCAAAATATGATCAAGAATATTAAGAAGCAGGCTTGTAGACGAATATTATAATCTACAAAACTTAGTATTGTGACTTGGGCAAATTACTTTTCTCTACTGGATGTCTGGGTCCAATTTATAAGTCTAAACCTTAGAAATTTGGCTTAAATTGGCCCTAATAAATCGAAGATTTTCAAGAAATCATTCTCTTTCCACGCACTGTAAAACATCTAAGTATGTAAGACTAGGCTATACCTCCACTCGCAGTCACAATGTACTGACCACCTAAAATTCTGCCGGACGTCTTCAAACTTTCGACTCTAATTCTTCGCAAAACAGTTAGTAAATTTAGTTTTTTTAGCTTCTTACCTTGGTTCTTGTGCAATAGAAATAGCAAATGCAAAAGATAACAGATTAGACGATCGATAACTCGAAGGCTATAAAAGACTCCTTTACCAACACGTTGATGGCTTTAGTGAGGTTAATGTCACGCCACGGACATAACATTTGTCACGGTAGTGCGGGGCGTGACCGCCTCAGGGTGTTTTTATCGATCGAGACATAACATTTGGAAATAAATAAGTATGTATGTGCCTTTTCTTCGAATTAGTGCATGAGTGGTTTAAAATCTAATATCAACCAAAATTGGAGCTCATTAAAACTAGGTCCATTTTAGATCGATTTAGTTTGAATAGATCCGAGATCGATCCGAGTTTTCGACAACGTCTGCCCCACGATGGTACAGCACTCGATGTCTGGAAGTATGGTCCTTTTCCATGAATGAAAAAGTAAAAATCCCAAAACCATGTTTACATATTAGAAAATAAACTTTGAAATAGATCTAATTTTAATACTAAGACGCACATTATATTTAGTTTTACTAAATGCATTCCACTTGGAAAGGAATAATTATGCGTTCAAAGCCATCAGTTTCACAATCAAGATTTTTGAGTTTGCTGGTCATAGCAAGGGGTTAATGATCTATGGTCTAGGAGCCGACTAACCTATCCCTTAGGGTTCGGCCGAGCTTCCTGATCAGTCACCGGATAGCGGTGTCGGGGTCGAAATCTCCGGCGTAGCCGTAAATGCTTTGCGCTGCCATACTGCGCTTCAGCTCTAGGTCTGGAGGTATGGTCCTTTTTATAGATTAAGTAAAATTCCCAAAATCTTGTTTCCATTGCTAAAACTAACCCACAACCATGTTATTTTAAAATAATATAATAATTTCGTATATTCAGTTGAATGCGTTAGATTTCTTCATAATTCTGGCATTTTTAAAATCAATATCTTCTTGTTTGGAAACTAGATGTCAAAGTTTTTGCGCTTCGCGCATGCTCAGTAAGTACGGGTCCTCATAGTCAGCACTCGTTTCTAGAATAAAGCGTCAATGATTGATGCCTTAAAAATATTATTAAGAAATTTTTTTCAGACTAGTTATTTTATATCCTTTAATACAATTAATAGCTATAACTGGATCACTGTTCCCTTATAACTTGAATAATAACGTTGAAGCCCCATGTAAGGGAATCCGGAATCCACGAAATTTTAAGGCTTTGGAATCCATTATCCAGCACTTGGAATCCGGAATCCAGTTTATAATGGAATCCGTAATCCGCTACTTTGAAATTCAAAGTATACACTCAAATGCTATCGCCTCGACCTAGACTGAACAGATGTAGCCCATCCCCCACCCCACTGTGTAATATCTCTACCAAGAATATCTGTCATGAGATGCTGATTCAATTGATAGACGATTCTACTTATACTGGCAAGTATATATCAAATATAATCGTCAGAGAAAATATCTGAAAATTAACGATATGGAATCCTGGAAACCGCAATGCAAAAATCCATTTATTGAGACCAGGATTTCTTGGACTTCCGGTATAACAGCGCACGCGTGACTTGCCAAAAATTAAGAATTTTTTTTTCACCGATTTTTGATTTGTACTATGATTTGTACTTTGATTTTGACTTCGATTTAATTTTTACTTTGCTTATTTTGACCTTTTATATCTCACTTTCTGAAAATTGCGCATGCGCTAAATAATGGATTATGCCAGAGCCCAATCTCGTAGCCAGAGCCTGCGTTTTTTCTGGCCTGCGGCGAAGAACGAGGGCTCTGGCATAATCCATTTCTTGATACCAGGATTTCTTGGACTTCCGGTATAAGAGTGCAAGCGTTCAAAGACTTGCCAAAAATTAAAAACATATGATCCCGATTTCTAATTTTTATTTTGATGGTAAATAAACACAGGACTCTGTTTTAAAGCAGTTTTAAAGCATGTTTTTCATTGATTATATTTCACTTCCGGAAAATTGCGCATGCGCCAAAAATGGATTACTCTCCATCCAATCAAATACCCGGCATAAACACACGGTCACGCCAAGATCACGGCACTGTCAGACCAATCACATGGCGCGAGAAAAAACATCAGCCAATATCATGGTCAGCGCAAGGCACGCATACGGCGCTGAGCTTGTCACAGTCATACGAAAACTACTCTATTGCATTGAGTCACTGTACAAGCACATAGCCAAAAGCTTTTATTGATATACTTTTATTCCCATCTTCATTTCCACATGAGTTGCTGTCTTTCATGCCGTAATGGTCTCCCGACGTGCCGTACCCTATACGAGATCTCGATGGAAAACTGCAGTCCTTTTGAAAGCCAATGATTCCTATACGGGCCCTCGCAGCCCGTGGGTATCTTTTTGTGTCAACGTTGAAGCCCTCGAGAATGCAATCAGTCTTGGAGAAGAATGTGAAAACAACATAGATTAGGTGTATTTCAATTTCTTTCTAACGGTTCCTTTCTTCCTTCCTTCCTCTCTTGCTTCCTTCCTTCCTTCCTTCCTCTCTTGCTTCCTTCCTTCCTTGCTTCCTTCTTTGCTTGCTTGCTTGCTTCCTTCCTCTCTTGCTTCCTTCCTCTCTTGCTTCCTTCCTTGCTTCCTTCCTTGCTTGCTTGCTTGCTTCCTTGCTTGCTTCCTTCCTTCCTTCCTTCCGTCCGTACTTCCTTCCTTCCTCCCTTTTCCTATTCCGTAATGCTTTTCCGTTTCAGACCACGTGTCATTCCCTTCAGAATAAGATTCTTTGTTTTACTCGCATCCATAATAAACTGAGCGTCTTCTCATGCGCAACCGTTAAACAAAAACAAAGGAATAATACTACTTTGAGGATGGAAACGTGGTCTGAAGTGGCAAAACGAGCCGAGGAGGTCTAATTATTCAGAATATACAAATGATAATTACCTCGAGAGAACTGTTAGCCAAAAGAGACATCCAACTACTCTTAGGCAGATTTGCTTCTCTTAAGTTTCCATCCTTTATGACGTCGTACAAGGACTTTCCTGATTGGTTAATGCTGATCCAGCTGGTATGTGCGCCCTCCTTCATACCGAGGCAGAGTTTCGTCACCGGTGTCAGCCAATAGGATGGTAGCTTTGTTTCTTGTTCTGAGAGGTCTACGCCATTTTCTGGTCGGAAAGTATCTTTGTTGGTCCATAATGAAGAGTTGTAAGCGAAAGTACTCTGTGTCGTTAAGAAGTGAAAATTTTTAATGTGTTGGCCGAATAAATACTTATTTATTAATTGATTAATCATATCCTTTTCGTAATCACTACCAAATCCTGCAATCTGATTGGTTCAAAGAAGTGCGATTAATTCCAAAATTGCATCCTTAGGAGCTCTTAATCGCATCCTTAAAAATATTTTTTAAACAATAAAATAAAGCAAAATAAAATAAATAAATAAATAAATGTTTTTAGATGTATATTTTTTTTGTTCGCATTTAGTTCTCCTACTACATTAAATTGATTATTCTGCACTCTTTATTGTGTCTTTTTCTTGTGAATGATTACAAAAAGGATATGATTAAGTGGTAACTGAACTTCGTGTCGTGCAATTTTGGTCTGAAATCAAACTTGCACTTCGCCAGAAATTTCGACCATTTGATGTCTATACATTTTTGAAAATGTCCCTTTTTATCAATAAAATTAACAAAAACATTTCGATTCACATACATTCTTTTGTAAAATTTGACGGTCGGTAACACATAAATATTGAGATGTGCCAGGCGTTCCGCGCGGGTGATGTCCGAAATTTCTGGCGATGAATTACAAATTGCATTTTGTAATCGCGCGTTTGATTTCAGACCAAATTGCACTCCACTCAGTTCAATTACCATCATTAATTTATTTAACTTCTATTTCATTAATGAATTAATAATTTAACGAATTAATAAATTAATTCACTCATTCATTCATTCATTCAGTTTAGCCTTCTTATTCTGTTCATTCATTTGCCCATTCGCCTTACCTCTGAGCCCTTCATTTTCATGACCAGCGTCCATCCCCCACCTCCACATCCAGGAGTTTCGTCCATTTTGCAATACGAACGAAATTTGCCAAGAGTAGCGTCTCCTCGAAGATCATAAACTCCATTCTTTTGTCTGCAGGTGATAAAAACAAGCATTAGTTGGTTACCACTCTTTCCTGTACACCGAGGCAGTTGTGTTTTTTTATTAACTTAGCTTCGTAGCGTCTGTTATGTTAACCTCAAGTGCATTTCAAATCGAAAACGTCATGTCAATATTGTGTACGTGTCACGTGGACAAGTTTTTTAAACAACGTGACCAAAGTACTGTCACGTTTTTATCACGTGTTGTAAAAAAACTTGTCTATGTGGTATAACATTGGCATCACGTGGCGGTTGGTTGTACAAATTAGGAGGCAGCATGGTCGTGTGGTCATAGCGTCGGTCTCGCAATCCGGTGGTGCCGGGTTCGAGTCCCGCTGTGGCCACTAGCTGAGACTGTATTTGTCCTGATCACTGATTCGTTCAGATTCAGTTTCTTGACCATGCTTGTAAATAGCTAACTGGTTTGTCTCCTTGCCAGTTGGGATTCTTAAAACACTTTATCTTTCTTTGATTATTTCTTCATTTCAATATACTTTCAGTGTCCCCAATTAGTTGTATAAACTAAATTCATCGAGACTTAAATAAAGTTATTTATTTATTTTAATTTCAAAAAGCTTTATATTCTTTTTTTTATAGATATCCTACCGATAGTTTTGATATATATATTTACAAGATACTGGCAGATACTTGTTGTTAACGTCTGGAAATTAAGATAAATGTTCAAGATTAATATCTTTTAAAGACAATACAATTCATGGTTCCGACTCCCCTTCGTTACCGTTACCGTTATGTCCAACAAACTAAACGTAGCTAGAACTCATATACAAATTTAAACCTCTGATCGCAGAAAATATATTATGTATAACATAACTAGATTATTACGCGCGCTCTGATTGGCCAAAAACCAATGAACTATTTCCCCATGGTGCACGCTCGCGCACGCTGATCTCAACGGACGCTCGCCTTTTTTCTCTAAATTTTCCAACCCGATGGCTTCAATAGCGCGCGCACGAGTGAGGGATAGGTGATATAACGCGCGCTCTGACTGGCTGAAATGCCTATAAACTATTTGCCCATGGGTCGCTTTTATGTGATTTACTGATAAATGAACCAGTCATAATTTAAGTCGGAGAGAGAAAGAGAGAGAGGGGCGGGGGTAGGGGGGGGGGGGGGGGGGGGGGGAAGATGGTACATCGATCACCTGTATCTTTGTTTTGTTTTGCCCACTCGCAAGATGGCCGCCATAACGTCGAAGTAATCCATTGAGTCTAATCTCATCTGACTTACATGAGAGAGAACTCAGTTTCCCAGTGGAAAGAGAATCCATTACTGTTATTCTGTTATGATCCAAAAACACAGGAATCCCAGCAACAGTATTGCCACAGAAAGTTGAAATGTAAACTGTATCCGGTTTCTTAAAATAGGGGATTTACATAGCGCGCGCGTTATTAGAAGTTTCCTTCTCTCATTTATGATTATCTATATACCTGGATTTGGGGTACAAGCGCTTTCAGAAGCACATTTGCAGTCACACTGGTTCTCGACTATTCGTTTTGGCGGGAGAATATCTTTGAAGATCGGCTGAAATGAAAGAATAGAAACCCTTCAGTTGTAGTGGTATAACAGTTCAAGAATGAACACTGCTGTTTCATTAAAGGTTGGTGTAAATGAATTTGGTTATTAGTTGTTTTATTCCAAGCTTGAAATGTTCTTTTTCTTTTCTTTTTTCTTTTCTTCTTCTTCTTCTTCTTTTTTTTGGTATGAAAAGAATTTCAGAACACAAGAAAATATGCTACGAAAAGTGTGAAGAAGCGCTTGGGAAAATTTCATATGGTTGTGACCGTTTCGCTGACTGCATTTATATAATGATGCCGTCATGCATTTTGGGCTTGGTATGCAACATGCAACAAATATTTGACCAACCTTTTTTAACAACAGGTATATGATACAGGTTTCTAATTTGGCTCATTTTACACACTCACTTTTATAATTTCCTTTCCTCTCCTCTCTCCTATTTCCTCTCTCTCCTCACCTCACCTCTCCTCTCCTCACCTAACCTCACCTCACCTCACCTCACCTCACCTCACCTCACCTCACCTCACCTCTCCTCTCCTCTCCTCTCCTCTCCTCTCCTCTCTTCTCTTCTCTTCTCTTCTCTTCTCTTCTCCCCTCGTCTCCCCTCGTCTCCCCTCGTCTCGTCTCCTCTCAAGAAAAGCATTGAGATTTATTTTTAAACCTATATTTAGGCAGTGATTTGATAAGTAATCTAATCCAAATTGCTCCTTAAAAAGCTCAAAGCTGAAGGCGCGTGTTTGTCATTGATTAATGAGTCTTGTTAATGGATTTTAATGACATTGATTAGTCGGTCTAGGGTCTTTTAGTAGATGTAATAAGAAACTTTTAACTGGTAACCTAAATTGAAAAATTAAGCGAGTGATCGAGTGTTGTCGAAATTAGTTCTTTCATTTATGCTATGTGCAGTTTGCGCAAACAAGCTTTTTCTTATTCATTTCTCTTTCTCTTTCTGTACACTTGGCTTTCATGAAAAATATTTTTCAATAATGATTTATAGGATTTGTTTTTCCGAGTCTAAATATAATTTATTTATTCATTCGTTTTCTCTCTCTTTGCTTTTCTTCTTTTCTTTCTTGCTTCCTTTCTTCCTTCCTTTTATTCTTTCTTTCTTTGTTCCTTCCTCTATTTCTTTCTTTCTTTGTTCCTTCCTTTTTTCCCCTTCTTTCTTTCTTTTTTTCTCCTTATCTTTCTTTCTTGTCTGGTGTTTTTTCTTTTTCTCACTCTTAATCTCTGCATCTCTCAACTTTCTCCTTTTTTTCTTTTTTCATGCTTTCTTTCTTTCTTTCTTTTCTCTCTCTTATTCTAAAACAAAAAAAAAACACAAAAAAAACACACACAAAAAAAAAACAAAAAACAACAACAACAACAACAAAAACATACCGTGAAAATAATTTTTGTGCCCCGCACTGAAACAATAATCATTTGAAAGCATCACTACGTACCCACAGCCGATCACCATTTCAGAATCACGTATACAGATCAGGATCTCAAAATGTTATTTGGTATCTAAGCAACCACACTTTACCATGGTTACAATTGATCAATTAGCAAGTGAACGTGCCGATTAGTCTCATTGATTTTAAAAGTTCTTATACGAGATGTTTATAAAATTTTAATGGACGTCATTAAGATGTGCATTAAAGGAGATTTATTTTTTATCATGAGAAGATATTTTTAACGAGCAAGCTTAACTATACTTAGACGTGATTGAAATGGGTATTTGAGTACAGGAAATTGCGATGTTGAGGTTTAATAAATTATGTTTTTGATTGCAGGGATTAATTTAAAGTGCTTATAAGCCTTTACACAATATTTTCAGAACTAATTCTTTAAATAGTGAATAGTTAATTGTAAAAATAATTCGTCATTTGAATGTCGGGTCTTTCAGATACGAAGGTTTTTATTCCCGATATGTTAATGACTATGACGTAACATAAGGGATCATTTAATTTACAACACTGCACTCGTTCTGGAATACAGTAATTTAAAAGCTTCACCCTTTTACTCATGACTCACGTAAAGGTTCTTACAAATTTGTTTTCAAAAAATGTCCAGCGTTCAATATTAAAAGTTGCCACAAAATAACTCAAATCCCTTATGTTACGTTATAGTCATTAGCATATTGGAAATATAAACCTTCGTATCTCAAAGACCCGACATTCAAATGACGAGTTATTTTCACAATTAACTATTCACTATCTAAAGAATCAATTCTGAAAATATTGTGTCATGATTATTTCTTTCTCATTTTTTTCCTTGTTCATTTTTCATTTATTCCCCCCTCCCCAACTATCTATTCATTAGTTTATCCGTACGTTTATTATCTCTATATTCATTCCATCCATTCGTACGTCCGTGCATACCAGCTTTTTTCCATAAATAGTCGTTCCATATTAATCTATCCATTCATCATCCATCCATCCGCCTACCCAACCATACATCCATTCGTCCATCCATCCATCCATTCGTCCATCCATCCATCCATCCATCCATCCACCTGCCTACCCAAACATCTATCCATTCGTCCATGCATCCATCCATCCACCTACCCAACCATCCATCCATCCATCCATCCATCCATCCATCCATCCATCCATCCACCTACCCAACCATCTATCCATCCATCCATCCATCCATACATCCATCCATCCATCCACCTGCCTACCCAAACATCTATCCATTCGTCCATCCATCCATCCATCCATCCATCCATCCATCCATCCATCCATCCATCCATCCATCCATCCATCCATCCATCCATCCATCCATCCATCCATTCGTCCATCCATCCATCCATCCATCCATCCATCATCCATTCACGTCTCATCCATCCTTTTTTTTCTCAACTCTTCTTATATTGACTCCAGCTTTTCGTAGCCAAATACAAAGTCCTCCAAGTATTATCATCACCATCAAAGTGAATATAATCTCAAATTCAGCCTTTTTATTCAGCTTACTTAACCTGCAGACATACGTTCCTATTCAAAGCTTCGCAGTTTAACGCCACATTGATATATTCCGCTCGACTATCTCCGTCTTATAGACTAATACATAGATCTCACTAGGGGGGCTTTGTTATAGATCCATTATCCATCATATTTTCCAAAACATCCGAATATAGGTGTTTTAATAATTGAGAGGTTTTTTCTTTTCCTATACCGTCATTACTAGGCATTGAGTTTTTATTTTCTGTTTATTTCCTGTAAAATATCTACCAAAATAGCCGAGAAAGTTCAAACTCAACCCCAGTACATGTAATTCTGTTTATTTGCTGTAAAATATATCCTAAAAATCGCCGAGAAAGTTCAAACTCAACCCCAGTAATTGTATAATTTTAAAATGAAATATTATAACTATGTCTCTGAGATAAGAATGTTTTCTTATCTGATCGGATTTTATAAGATTTCCTGCGAAAGACTAACGCATGATCTACGTGTTGATGTGAACGTACATCATGCATGCGATAAATTTGATCTTATTTATAGTTTAAAATTAGGATAATTAACCAAAATGTTTTTAAAAACATCCTATTTTTTAGACGTAGTTAGAAATATAGGTTCAGTTCGGCCCAAACGTAGCTACCCTATAAGTTCAGGCAAAGAAATATAACGTATTTGTACAATATTCCCGCGCCAATAAATTTAAACTTGTTATATTTATAGTTAAAATTAAGACAATTATACAAATTGATTTAAACATTCTATTTTGCTTAGAGTTGCTCGAGTTAGACTTGGTAAAAAGCCTAGGTTACTTGAAATGCAAAAATCTACACTTATGAAATGAAAAAAAAAATATTAGGGAGGGGAAAAAATATAAATTTAACCTTTTTTTTGTCGATTCACAAAATATATTTCGCTTCAAAAAGCAAAAAAAAAAAAGTGTTAAATTACAAACTGCAACAATAATTATACTTTAATTTCTTCGAATTCCCAAATTTATACTATGATATATTTAAAATAAACGATACGACGAAATATATAAAATAACCTACCCTGATCTGGTGAAATATAAAGTTTTTGCCTTCCGTAAGTTGGTCTTCTGCTCTGAAATCTTCGCGTAAGCCATGGTCGTTAAGCTCGCAACTTCCAGATTTAAGATGAAAGTTGTAAGATACGCAACTCGGAACGTTCTCGCAGGATAAGCTACACTTAAGCCAATCGTTTGGGTAATTCACGGCAAAGACATGACCTGTTAGGTATCTATCTTTAGAAGTTACGGAAATTTCTCTGGATTGACCAAACTGGATGACAAGAACCAGAAAAAAATGAAAATATGCGGAAGCCATTTTGGTGTCAGAAGTGGGGCGTACTAAGGTTCGGTGTGTTTTTTAGCTTTATATTCCAAGCAGTTCTTGATAATCAATCAAAAGCCAAATTGAATAAGTATTACTTTGATGCATTTATGGACTTATCGGCATCAGAATCTTGCTTGGCAGGGCTTTTTGCGGTCTTTTCAACGAAATTTAAGCACTTCGAATTAGTTTTCCGGTCGGAATGAATCTGAGGTGTCTAAATATACATCGCGGGTTTCAATTCGCTCTAAATTCATTCACGAAAACGATGCGAAAACTACCAGCTGAGAGATTTCCAATCTCGAGCAATTCAAAAGCGCAGCAACTCAAACAATCCGAGATTCACAACAATCACGAGATCATAATCAATTGCCCAGCTTCGATGCCGGCTCAGGAAAAGATAAATCTATCGCGTCCATTAGTGAAAACACTGCATGATCTACAAATAGATATCCTTAAATTTACGTTATATTCCTTGCGATTTATTCGTGATTCGTTGATTATTTACTCAAGGGAGTTTGCAATATTGTCTGCACAAAGTCTCAGGTGATTTTCACTCAATATTATATTTAATCAGCTGCCTCTCTGACTTCTCCGGGTGTCGCCTTTCGTCAACCTGAATTGTCATTTAATTTCATTACTTTTCCATTCGAGAGACTGACTCGATCGCATTTTTTGGACGTCAAGTCGCAATGAAAATAATGAAAACTTAAGAAACAAATTCTAATTAGTCTCTATGTCAGCAGGTGCCAAATTTTTTTTCTATAAGAATAGCAAAAAGGCCGTAACGTATTATAGGGCACAAACGGTTATAAAATATCAATAGGCCTTTTAGAGCTAACGGTCACGTGTCTGTACTGGTGTGCAAAATTTTTGTTTTTATATTAAAATGGTGATTCATTTTAGCTACTTGTAAAGAACTGAATGAAACGATGTTATCCATGGCCAGTGTGTAACGAAATGCAGTTTTATTACGATTTCTCAAATTAAAACAGGCCACATGTCAGAAAGTGTGTTTGCAGTCCAGTAAATTTCACCCATGGGAATCAAAATGTTCATTCATTTGCTCTCAGTGAATTAATCAGCACGTGATTGCTAAGCTGCAAAGGGCCTATTCGTTTCGTTTAAGGCAAGTAATTACGACCAAAAGCATTGCATTCTGGAAGTTTTTTTAAAAGATTCCTTTGAAAATAATATAAATAAATATGAAATATTAATTGATTACGTTTTAAAAGTTTTATTAGAAAAATGTTGGTTCGAAAGTATTGTAAATTATTCATCAAATATCAATGGTTATATTTAAAACACTTAATTACGATCACGAGTCTTAAATTCTGAAAACTTTATGAAAAATCCCTTGAAAATATTTTTAAAATTTTTAAAAAATTAAAATTTTTTATTTTATTTTTGAATATGTGATATTATTATTATTGTCATTGTCATAGCACCAGCAAAACGTGCCCATACCATCTACAGATCGAGCCTTTGCACCATCACGTGATGGCATGCAGCCATGACAGGAGGCACAAAAACAGACTCTCCCCCCCCCCCCGGGAAACCTATTTTTTCGAATGTAAATCAGATTAGAACAGAATCAATTGTTCCTCCCTTCTGTCATGACTGCCATTGCTTGATTGAACAAAGCCTCTATACCACATACATATCACTCGTTTTCGAAACTTAAGCAGCTAGCATAAAATATATATAACCATACAAGCTTTACTTACCTATAATGTTGACAGCCAGTCTCCAAGATCGAACAGCATGCATTGTTTTCTTTGATTCCGGGGGTACTTGTTTAGCGTTACCATCATAGTACTTTGTCTTCTTCTTTTTACTCGGACCTTCATTCTCATCCTGGTCTTGTTTATCTGGTGTTGTACTGGAGTACTTTTCATTGGGTAAGTTTCGTAATGGTTGGGTCTATTACAGAGGAATGGTTAGGTATTAGGTAAATTGATAGAATGAATGCAAAGAGTAGACAAAGAAATAGGAAGGGATTAAGGCAAAGGGAAAAGAAGATACACAGGATAGGAGGGAGGGAAGGTGGCCATGTAAAGAAAAAGGAGGCAGAAAGGAAATAGTTAGGTTTAGGTAAATTGATAGAATGAATGCAAAGAGTAGACAGAGAAATAGGAAGGAAGGCAGGCAAAGGGAAAACAAGATACACAGGATAGGAAGGAGAGAGAAAGTGGGCCATGTAAGAAATAAGGCGGTGGAATTAGGAACCACAAGATAGGAAGTCAAGTAAGGAGGGAGATATGTACGCAGATGGGGATAAGAGTTGATGAAGTAGGGGAGAAAGGGAGACAGGAAAGGAGGGAAGAAGCAATGCACGAAAAGAGGAAGAAAAGTACACTGCATAAGACGGTGTAGCAGGGGATGGGAAAGGAAGGAAAGGAAAGAGGGAAGAAGAAAGGCAACCAAGATAGCAAAAGGGGCAAAAGGCAAGTAAGGAGGGAGGTAGAGACACACACATAAAAGGGATGTCAGGAAGGAGGGAGAGGGATGCAGGAAAAAGGGAGGAGTGAGGCAACAAAGGAATGAGGGAAGCAATTTGGGAAGTAGTCCATAAGCTGAATCCTGAAAAGTCCCTAAAAATCAGTTTTCGTAGCACCCCCCTGGAGACATAGTGAAACTGGTATCAAATGAAAGCTTATTATCTATATTTTCATGAATCACTTGTTACTTTTTATGTAACCTGTGCTTAAGTGAGATATACGACCGAATCTGAGGGGGGTGGGGTGCGAATATATATAATTTGAAGTAATAGCCTCTCCACAGAGAAAAAATATATCTTTGAAAATATAGCTCCATAATCAATAAAACTTTCCAGAAATGATCCTCTGATTACATAGTGTCGAAAAATGTATGTGTAGGGAATCTAGATGTTTCCATGGCAACCGTTGCTAGGAAGAAGTTAAAAGTTACAGAAACATACACAATTTTCACTGTTTTTATCGTAAAATATTCTTTCAGTTTTATTATTGTGAAACGTAGTTTTGCTCGAATAATGAAACTATGATAAATGATTATTTGGCCTTCATTTTACTTGTTTTCTCTCGTTAACTTGACCTTTAATTACTTTTGAGGGTTGATCTTTTAAGAGATCCTTAATTGGTGCAAACGTGCACGTATACGTTTGTAGTGTTTTTGCAAAATGTTTACAATTTTTTGAATCCCTAAACATGACACAGTTACACTACATTGACCACTTCTAGCTAGAAAAGGTGCCATAACAACACCATAGGTGGTGTACAACCCATAATGCAGTGCAACCTAATATGACATGTGATAAAACAGTGACCGCCATGTTGGAAAGGAAGGGTTGATGTAGCTGTCTTGTCTGTAAGTACCTCACTATTTGATGCAATACTGGATATTTAAATCTTTATTTGTGACTTTTTGTATTTAGGTAAGATATTTTTTTGATTAATTCTAGAAAGAAAAAAAGAAATAAGATGTGAAAATACTTATTTCTAGGTGAATTGTGAGGCTTGTTTTCCAGAGAAATTCAGTCGTTATGACTGAAATAACTTCTAGAAAACGTTCAGCAGTACAGCAACCGAACTGGAATAAATGCCTATGTCATGTTATTGAGAATGCTGATGGCAAGTTCACAGCTTTCACGGAGAAAAGTTGGGAAACGTTTCACAAATGTGCTCATCAAAGGAGGGATTTCATATGGATGAAGATGGAAAATTCTTGGGATCAGGGACCAAGAGGCAACTACCATCGGCGCTGTTATCAAGAATATACCGATAAAAACAAAGTAGTCAAAGCACAACAAAATCACCATTTCTCTAAAGAATATCTCAGTCAAGAATCCGTTATGTCTTCACCTCCTAAAAGAATTCGCAGGTCGCAGAATTCTAGTTTTGATTTGAAAAAATGTGCAATTTGCCAAAGAGATAAGATAACATCCAAAGGAGCAAGAACAAGAGAGTCCCTTACCTTAAACGTCAGCGAGTTTGGTAGCACTTCTTTGACCAAGGCAGCTCAAATACGCAATGATAATCACCTGCTCTTGAATATTCAAGATCAAGATACAATAGCAATGGAAATCAAGTACCATCGTTCCTGCTACAAAGACTATGTACGTCAAAGGGAACTTGATAAGTTAGAGGAGAACAACTGTAGAGAAGAAGATATTGGAACAGAAGGCTACAATAAAGCATTTGACAAATTAAAGGAGATTATAGAAGAGGAGATTTTGAAAGAAGCAAAAGCAATTCCCATGTCCGACCTTGTGGGAAAGTACACAACTTTTCTATTTGACGAAGGAATCAGTGCTACCTCATACAGGTCATCCAAGCTCAAGAACCGCCTAATTCGATGTTTTGGTGAAAAACTGTCTTTTCGCCAACCAGTAAACAGAAACCAATCTGATATTGTGTATAGCTCACTAGTCAACGTTGGAGAAATTGTAGAGACTATCCTTAAAAACAGTGCTCAGTATGAAGAGTATGAAGCAGAGGAGTTAAAAGCGAATGACTGTACAACCGATACGGTTCTGGATGAGAGCTATCACATTTTCCATGCAGCTAAAGTGATAAGGAGCTTACTTGTAGACGTGAAACCTACTATGACTTGGCCACCATCACCAGACGATTTAGACAGTGGCAGTGCTATGGTACCTGATTTGGTGTACAATATGATGGCGTGGATTTTAGTGCCCCAGTCAGAGTATTCCAAAGAGAGAGTTGGGAAGCTTTCACCAAATGTTCACCGCCTAGTAGTTTCTCTTTGCCAGGACTTAATACATTGTGTCAGTCGTGGTCGAGTAAAAACCCCAAAACATGTTGTTCTGCCTATGACAGTAAAAAGTCTTACTGGGAATGTTGAATTAATAACCATCCTCAACAGATTTGGTCATAGCTTATCATACTCTCAAATAGAAGAATTGGAAACAGCTCTAGCCGAGAATCAGATTGCAAAGCAGCAAAATTGTGTCCTAATCCCAAATGCTTGTTCTCCTGGCGTGCCTGGTGTGTTTTGCTGGGATAACAATGATCTTCTTGAAGAAACTCTTTCTGGTAGGTGTCAACGTAAGTTCAATTGAAACCACGCGTCCATTTAAAATGCTAGATTGTTTTTCATTACGCAGGAAAAGAGACCACCCATTGCACAAATGGCATCATTGTTCAACGCAAACCTCATACCTGTGAATTACCTCCTGTCAATTCAGCTAGTCCAGCATTATCAAAGAAACGCTCTATTGATTATGTTCCCTCAGATGTTCTTCATTTTAGCTCAAGCTCTCGCAAAGGGCCCAGTCCAGTCAGCATGGATATTAACAAAATGTCAAACAGTAACCAACAAGTCAGCGTTTATGCTCAACTCATCAACTTTGGCTGGAGACTCTGTCGGCGACCACATCAAGATAACATCTTTGATGTGCAGGAGAATCAACCACAAGTAATACCAGCATGGACTGGTTTCATCACGATGCTACAAGACAACAACCCTCTCAGAGAATGCTCCATTGGCTATTGCGAGGTTATTGATGCAAGTCCAACAGAGCTTCCAACTGTTTACACGGTTCTCCAAAGGTCACTCAAAATGGCAGACCAGCTCGGACAACAAGATGTCATCGTTGTATTTGATCAAGCCATCTATGCAAAGTGTCTTGAAATAATATGGCAGAATCAGGAGGAGTTCAAACGACTGGTTGTTAGAATGGGAACATTCCACACCATATGTGCTTACCTAGCTGCTATCGGCAAACGATTTGGAGATGGTGGCCTAGCAGATATTCTTATAGAAAGTGAAGTTGTTGGTTCTGGATCTATTGCTGCAGTTCTTGAAGGGCGCCATTATAATCGTGCAATTCGTATCCACAAGGTGATAATTTATAATACATAATTTAATATGTATTAATAATACACTAAGACAATTTCTTATTTTCAGATTGTTTATGAATCATTGCATCGATTGCAATGGAAGGGCTTTAGGTCTTGGCTACTAGCACATGATCACCCAGTTAATTACGTCATGATAGTCAACCAAGTAATGGACATCCGAAAAAAGTTCAGCAAAGAAAAGTTTGATGGCCTACTGTCCATGGAAGATTTTACCAAGTTAATGAAGCTCTACAAAGAATACTCCACCTTCGATAACGGTCCTATGAAAGCCTTTTGGAATAGTTATCTAGAGATGGTTGAAGTGTTGTTGAATGTTGTACGAGCAACGAGGGAAGGCAACTGGAATATGCACTTAGAAAGTACCAAAGAGATGCTACCCTGGTTCTTTGCATATGATCACATTAATTATGTAAGATACCTACCAGTCTACTTGGCAGAAATGATGACACTGGAAGAAAGCCATCCAGAAGCACACAACATGCTTGCCAATGGTGATTTTGGAGTCCAAAGAACGATCCATCATGGGTTTTCCCAGGTGCCAGTCGACCAAACGATTGAGCAAACACTCAATCGAAGTACTAAGACAAAAGGAGGTATAGTGGGCTTCAGCTTGAGGAAAGCTGCTGTGCAGCGGTGGATGATTACTGCCCATTCTCGAGCAGCTTTTGTTGACAGATGTAGGATCATGACAGACGGTTGCCAAGAGATAAGCCAATTTCCCAAAGAGAATGGATCACTACGTATCAAAAAAGATGAAGAAGATGTAGAGAAGATAGTAGAGGTCATAGAGAGCTGGCGTAATCCATTTGATCCTTCGGAAGAGCTTTCTGTCATCAGCTCCGGGCGTGTTGCTGATGAAAATGTGAAGCAAGATTTGCTGATGGCCAAACAGAAAGGAAAGCAGGCGCTTGAGTCATTCGTAAATGAGAGATTGGTGACAAACAGCAAAGGATTCTTTCAACCCCTAACCAAGCTCAAGCTTGGGTCTTTTCATGAAGCCCAAAAGAAGACATCATTAAAAGCAGGAGGAAGAAACATCATCATCAGAGCTGACAGAAACCTCTTTGCACGCCTTCTAATTATTGGTCAGAGCCGGAAGGTAGACCTCAGGGACCTTTTGACGTTTGAGCTTGGTCCTCTCCCCTGGTCACTGGCCTCGTTTGATGGGTCCATAGCCAAGACCAACAAAGCTGCTCTACCAAAACTACTTGAAAATGGAGTTGAGTGCCTAGACAGTCTTCCTGATCAGACAACGGCTTTCATCATAGACGCCATGGCACTACTTCAATCGTTGGTGAAAGTACCTGACAGATTTGAATCTCTTGCAGAAATGGTGATGAAACGAGTCATGGCAGTGGCTGGGCAAGCAACAAGAATAGATTTTGTAGCAGACCAGTATCCTGAAATCTCAATAAAAAACACTGAGAGAGACAGACGAAGCAGTAATGGCCAATTGGTGGTTGCAATCTCCAGCCCTCAGCAAATGTGCCCACGTCAATGGAAGAAGTTTATGGCAAATGGTTCAAACAAAACTGCTCTGTTGAACTTCCTCGTGGTCGAATGGACATCTAACCATATGTATGCCCGCATGATTGGAAACCGCACCCTTTTTGTTACACATGGACAAAAGTGCACCAAAATATGTACTCAAGACGGCAATATTATATCGGAGACCAGTGAAGATCTATGTAGTAATCAAGAGGAAGCGGATACAAGAATGTTGCTACATGCTTCTCATGCCTCACAACGTGGCCATCAACGCATCGCAATCAAGTCTTCAGATACAGATGTCGAAGTACTGGCTTGTTATTACCAGATAACCATTCCATCTGAGTTGATCCTGGTAAGCGGAACCCAGACTAGAATTCGACTAATCTGTGTGCCTAAACTTCGTGATAAACTCGGATTAGACACATGCCGGGTGCTGCCAAGCCTTCATGCATTGACTGGCTGTGATGCAGTTAGCTCTTTTGCAACAAAAGGAAAAACGAAAGCTCTTACTATCGTTCAAGAAAATGAAATTTTGAGAAAAGCTGTTGAGACCTTGGGTGAACGAATTCCAATTGTAGATCTTGATCAGTTGGAAACCTTTGTTTGTACCCTCTACAACGATCCAAAGTGCAAGAGTGTCAACGAATTAAGATACAAGATGTTTTGCAAGGGCAAAAACTTACAGTCACACCAACTTCCACCATCAAGAGCAGCGTTAGTGAATCATCTCAAGCGTGCCAACTTCCAAGCTTACATTTGGAAGCATGCCTTAGATGCAAACATCATCCAAACACCTAATGGTCAAGGCTGGCAAGTGAAACACGACTGCCTGGAGATCGACTGGACAGACCAGCCCCCTGCTCCTGAAGCAGTGATGGCCCTGGTATGCTGTGGATGCAAAGGACAATGCAAAACACGACGTTGTTCTTGCGTTCGTAACGCCCTTTCGTGCACAGAAGCATGTGCATGTGAAAAATGCGAGAACAAAGTGGGAGAAGAAGACACCTATGAAGATGATGAAGATGAAAGTGACGACGAGTAATTGTTTGACTATTTTTTGTCATTGGAGATTATTTTTCTTTTTGAAGAAGTTGCAAAAACAAGCCTTGCTTTCAAATGTACATATACACCACCTATGGTGTTGTTATGGCACCTTTTCTAGCTAGAAGTGGTCAATGTAGTGTAACTGTGTCATGTTTAGGGATTCAAAAAATTGTAAACATTTTGCAAAAACACTACAAACGTATACGTGCACGTTTGCACCAATTAAGGATCTCTTAAAAGATCAACCCTCAAAAGTAATTAAAGGTCAAGTTAACGAGAGAAAACAAGTAAAATGAAGGCCAAATAATCATTTATCATAGTTTCATTATTCGAGCAAAACTACGTTTCACAATAATAAAACTGAAAGAATATTTTACGATAAAAACAGTGAAAATTGTGTATGTTTCTGTAACTTTTAACTTCTTCCTAGCAACGGTTGCCATGGAAACATCTAGATTCCCTACACATACATTTTTCGACACTATGTAATCAGAGGATCATTTCTGGAAAGTTTTATTGATTATGGAGCTATATTTTCAAAGATATATATTTTCTCTGTGGAGAGGCTATTACTTCAAATTATATATATTCGCACCCCACCCCCCTCAGATTCGGTCGTATATCTCACTTAAGCACAGGTTACATAAAAAGTAACAAGTGATTCATGAAAATATAGATACTAAGCTTTCATTTGATACCAGTTTCACTATGTCTCCAGGGGGGTGCTACGAAAACTGATTTTTCAGGTCTCAGCTCATGGACTAAAGGAAGGAGGGGAACAGAAAGGAGAGGCAGCCACAAGAAAGTGAATGCTATAAGAAAGAATGAGGAGGCAGGAAGGATAACTGGGAATGATGGAGGGAAAGGGAGAAGGGGAAAGCGAAGTAGTCCCACCGTTTGAATAAGAAAACTGTTTAATAAATTACCATACTTCGAGAGTAAATCGGAAAGCAGCTGCCAAACGAGATCAGACCGTGCATGGTGCGAGAGAATTTGGTGTTATGGTCATAGCAAACAATAGAATTCCCAGAGCATCAAATCGTTGGGAAGCGATCAATGTTTTCTGTATTTTTCGTTCGCTTTAGATCGCTTTAAATGAGTTCGATAGTTTTGTAATTTTGTGTAATATTAGTTTAAGTTCTAATTCGTATCCTGACGTAGTTTTGAGAGAAATGATCAGCGAATATTAGAATAATGGAAGATCTAGTAAGATTGACTAGAAACCTGCAATGAAAATTGCGTAAGTGCGCATCAAATGTTTAGTGGGAATCTAACAGCTCACTAGATACACCGAGAAATCCATGCTGTCTCGTCTGTATTGGGCCTTGTCAGCACGGTGTATCATGTACATGATAGATGAGGCGGTAAGCCGTGTGGAATGGGCTTGGAAATCATATAAGACCCATTGGCACTCTTCTTCAGTCGTTTCATACAAGGCTCGTAATTTACCTATTACGCATGTTCTTAATGTGTTTTAAGCACAAGCATAAAACATAAGAGTGTTTAAGCATTAAGTGCCATAGACCTTTCTTGAATTCACTTCAGTGACCAGGAAACAATGGTTCAAAGTTAAGGATGGACCTGATGTGTTCATACATTTACTGTATTTTATCAAGTCTAACCTTGACTTGAAGCCATCGCTTTGTGTCACTCAAGCGAATTTGCAAAAGTTCTATTTGCTTTTACTACAAGCAACTCTAATTTCTTTGCAATTGGGAATCCAGTGGCAGGACGAGTTCATGGAAATCAAGCAGTACATAGAAGTACCTAAACATAGCTAGAAAGGTGGGGTAACGTAAAAAAAAAGTTATAAAAAGTTTTTTAAAAAAATTCACCGTGGAAAACTTGAACTCAAAAACTGCAGACGATTAGGAGTCAGAGGTCGCTCATTATAAACTAGCAATATTTCAAACGCTTTACTTTGTGCAAACACACTAACTGCATTCCAATGATGTTAAGTAAATCATATTTAACACAATTGTGAGTGTGTGGCTTTTCTTACACTATACTTACGAATTAATGTAAAACTAAAGAAAAAAGGTTTGGAACAAAAATTAGAGGATCAAAAAAGAATATGCAATTCAACAATTCACAAGTCATATATGCGAAATAACTCGACTGATAGCTGTATGAGTCTTCCTCACACTGTTGGTATTAACGAAGTTTTTAAAATTCAGCGTAAATGTTGCAACAAACAAAAGTTAAAAGAACATATAGCTCAGCTGCTAAAATTAGTTCGTGACGCACCTATTGCCGTGTTGACATAGCTCAAATGTCTCAAATTGGAGCCTTTGATTGTTGACGCTTTTTGACATCTATTTTCTTTTCTGACTTCGGTCATGTAGATCATAATATGCAACTACACAGTTTCACTTTGAGGAATTAATGCAATGCCTTTTGCAAAATCCGATACAACTAGACTACAATAGTGCTCGTAAAAACTGCTCTTTGGTAAGACTGTCTGTCCCAATGTAGAAACGACGTCGAAAAGGTAATGAAAACTCCATTATAAACGCGAAATGGAGGCTCAAAAATCTTCCAAGGCGTTCATTTAAGTACACAAATAGAGAACTTTCTCTCGAGGAGAATGGCGTGCTGCAAAATCTGATGCAACTACACTAAGTTAGTGCTCGTAAACGCACGAGACCACTATTTATAATATTTTGGTAAGCTGTCTTTCCTATGTGTGTAGAAAAGACATCGAAAGGATCTTAAAACTCCATTGATTAACGCAAAAAGGGACTGCTCATACATCTCCCAAGATGTGACTTGAGTACACAACAACAAACATTAAGATTAATTGTACGGCTCTCTTCTCCAAAACGACAAGTGAAGACCGTCTCAGACCGGATGCAAATTGTGAACTTAGAAAAAACGGGTCAAAGCTACTTTACTTTAAATAAAAAAGAAAGCAAGTTTTCAAGTTGGGATGCAGGCAAGCAGCGAAGCAAAAAACACACAGCTAGGAAGCAACCAAGCAATCAATAACGGTATTTGTTTTATGTTTTTATAGCGTAACACAAGTGTAATAGTCTAGACAAATAGAGTCTAAATGAGTAAAGCTGTATCCCTCACGATAATAAGATGATACTTCAGAAAGATGGCGCCGAAGCAGCTCGATTAATAATGTTGTCTGAAAGAGCGATTGCTCATTTACAGTTCTTTGTTTATTTATGATCGTATTCAGTGTTCTACCCTTCTGACAGAGTCTCCATTTCGTGAGAAAAAGGACACTGCCCCCAACCTCACCTTTTCTGTTGCGCATGTGTGAGCGTTACTAGGCTACAAATGAAATTTGAAATAGTGGGCTCATTAAGGACGTTCATCATGGCAAAAGATCTAATCGTCAGATTTAAAAAAAAAAATATGTACAATGAAAGACCCTCATACTAGAAGTAAAATAAGCAAATAAAACATAGCGGTTCCAGTAGTATGGGCCACACCGCACGGGCCCTTTTTTGGACGGGGAAGGATGGCGACATTAATTATTCATCTATCTATTCATCATATTTAATGCTGTCATATCTCTTTTCCTTCAATCACTTTTTGTCACGTGATAAATAAGACACGGCATCAAAACAATTTTATAATGCACAAATCTACAGGAAGCCCATATCCGATTTAGTTATTGAAAAAACACAGGAAGCCCATGGCCAATTTTTATTTCCATAGGCGGCCCATCCGATTAAATTATTAAAAACCACAGGAAGCCCATTGACAATTCTTATTTCCGTCAAGACAAATACCAAAATTAATAACGGATTTTATAATAATCTTATAATTGCTGCATAAAATGATTGAGGGTCGATGTGAGGTTGATGAGAGGTCGATGTTGAATTACCTTCTCCTCTCCTCCTCCTCTTAACAACTTCTTTCCTAAGGTGTCTTCCTCCCCCCGTTATTTTCACCAAAAAGGTGCCGAGTTCAACACTCAAGTGGGTTCCTAGTTTCCTTGATCTGATTGGTCAGAAAGTTTACATTATGAGTCTCTTTTCTGATTGGCTCAATTGAGATGTTAAGACAAATAGTGCAAATTGAAGTAATAGCGCAATTAATGCTTAAATCGCATCATCTTTAATCAATCAGATTGCAGTATATGGCAATGATTGCGAAATGAATATAATTAAAGAGAAAATGTCTGGTTGTTTTGTTTGACCATAGGTGTGAATACAAGTACTATCACTTGCAACAAACATCGACAAGGAACAGAATATATGCTAAAAACTAATGTGCCGCGTTCACTCCTCATCAACAAAATCTGAGCAAGATATCAAAATTACTCACTGCCTTCGCCGATTCTTAAACACTCCAAAATGGCAGAAGAGATTAATGACAGTAGTGATGACGAATTTAACAAAACTCTATTTGACGCTATTGAGAATGGAAAAGAAGAATTGGTAGAAAAACTATTCGAATGTGGTGCTGATGTCAATGCTAAAAATAAAGATGGCGAAACTGTTTTGTTTTATGCTGTACAGAAAGAAAGTGAAAAAATGGTCGAAAGACTAATCCAGTGTGGTGCTGATGTCAATGCAACCGATGAAGATGGCGAAACTGCTTTGTTTTATGCTATAGAGAAAGAAAATGAAAAAATGGTTGAAAAACTAATCCAGAGTGGTGCTGATGTCAATGCTACCGATGAAGATGGCAGAACTGCTTTGTTTTATGCTGTAGAGAAAGAGAATGAAAAAATGGTGGAAAAATTAATCGAGTCTGGTGCTGATATTAATGCAGTTGATGAATATGGCGAAACTGCTTTGTTTCATGCTGAAGAGAAAGGAAATGAAAAAATGGTCGAAAAGTTAATCCAGTGTGCTGCTGAATTCAATGCAGCTGATGGATATGGCATAACTAATTTGCTTTATGTTGTACTGAAAGAAAAAGAAACAATAGTGGAAAAATTAATCGAGTGTGCTGCTGATGTCAATGCAGCCTATGAAGATGGCGAAACTGCTTTGTTCTATGCTGTAGTCCAACAAAATGAAAAAGTGGTTGAAAAACTAATCCAGTGTGGTACTGATGTCAATGCTATCAATAAAGATGGCGCAACTGCTTTGGTTTGTGCTGTAGTGAAAGAAAATGAAAAAATGGTCGAAAAGCTAATCCAGTGTGGTGCTGATGTCAATGCTACCGATAAAGATGGCAACAGTGCTTTCTTTTATGCTGTATGGACTAAGAATGAAAAAATGGTCGAGAAACTAATTGAGCGTGTATCTGATATCAATGCCACTGATAAATTTGGTACCACGGCTTTGTTTTATGCTGTATGGAATGAGAATAGAAAAATGGTCGATAATCTAATCCAGTTTGGTGCTGATATCAATGCTACCAATAAAGATGGCAAAACTGCTTTGTTTTATGCTGTAAAGAAAGGAAGTGAAAGAATGATTAAAAAATTAATGAAGTCTGGTGCTGATATCAATACCACAGATAAAGATAACAACACTGTTTTGCTATTTGCCGTAAAGAAAGAAAATGAAAAAATTATCCAAATATTAATCACGTCTGGTGCTGATATCAACGCAAAAAATAAAGATGGCAAAACTGCTTTGTTTTATGCTGTACAGAGAGAAAACAAAAAAATGGTTGAAAAATTAATAGAATGCAGTGCTAACATAAATGCTACTGATAAAGTTGGTAGAACTGCATTGTTTTATGCTGTACACAGAGAAAGTGAAAAAATGGTTGAAAAATTAATAGAATGCAGTGCTAACATCAATGCTATTGATAAAGTTGGTAGAACTGCATTGTTTTATGCTGTAAAGAAAAAAAATGGAAAAATTGTCCAAAAATTAAGCGATTGTGGTGCCGATGTCAACTCAACCAATGAAGATGGCAAAACTGTTCTGTTTTATGCTGTTCAACAAAGTTACTATCATGAAAGTGTTGTTCGTACATTGATTGAAGCTGGTGCTGATGTCAACAAAACTGATAACGAGGGGAAAACCGCTTTGTTTTATGCTGTTCAACAAAGTAACAATGAAAGTGCGGTTCGGGCATTGATTGCTGCTGGTGCTGATGTCAACAGAACTGATAATGAAGGGAAAACTGCTTTGTTTTATGCGGTTCAACAAAGAGACAATGAAACTGTGGTTCGTGCATTGATTGATGCTGATGTCAACAAAACTAATGATGAGGGGAAAAAGGCTGTTCAACAAAGCAACAATGAAAGTGTGGTTTATGAATTGATTGATGCTGATGTCAACAAAACTAATGATGAGGGGAAAACGGCTTTGTTTTATGCTGTTCAACAAATTTATAATAAAAATGTTGTTCGTGCATTGAACGATGCAGGAGCTTATGTCAACGTTGCTGATATTGAAGGGAAAACTGCTTTGTTTTTCGTAAACAGATGTCATGAAGCCTGTCTCATGGCACGCATACTGATAGAGTATGGAGGTGCTCAAGTGGATGTGAGAGATCGTTATGGCAGAACGCCACTCTTCTACGCTATGACACAATCACTTTCCCTTGCGAGGTATTTGCTTAAAAAAGGAGCCACTTTACATCTGAATGAGAATTGCAGTGTTTTGACATTTTTCGTTGAAAACTGTATCTTCAATTTATCACAAAGAACTTCAAACCTGCAAGATGGACTCCATCTCCTGTCCGACTGCAAAGAGATGGAAAGAAACATACTTTTGGGTGCTATAGCGAGTGTTGCATTTTGTAAAACGCTGTACTTCAAGCCTGGTTCTTCTGATATCAACGTATATTTTCTTTCTAAGCTAATGAATTTAGCAAATGAAAATGCGTCAAACTTTAAGCTTTTAAAAGTCAATTTTCCTGTGCGGAAAATTAAAACCATAAGTGAGATCTCCACAATGATCCATGAAGAAAGCCACGGTAAACAACTGATTGAATCCGGAGCAGCAGTTGAAGTGATTCGACGTCTTATCAAATTGGGTGCCAACCCTAACACCACAGATTCAGATGGCAACACTGCTCTTCACCATGCAACTCAATTAGCATTTTATGGTGTAATGAAAAAAACTGTCATGGAAATATGTCAACAACTAGTCGAGAAGTTTAATGTATCGTTCCACATAACGAATCACCAAAACGAAACGCCGCTTTTATATTGTTTATCCAAGACCATCGAGAAGATGTCCAAAGAGGAAGAACCTTGGCCAGCCGTCAAGACACAATCAGCTGTCTGTCGATTCCTGGTAGAACATGGATCCAGTGTTGAAGCAAGAAATAGAAGCGGAGAGAATGTCTTGCAGTTAACCATAAAACTTCTTCACCACGCCTTTTACAAACGTCATACCGAATTAAGAAAAGACATTTCTGATGTTGCCTTAGAGCTACTGGAAATAATTGCAGGGTCCAACCCAAACACCGCAGATTCAGATGGAAACACCTGTCTTCACCATGCAACTCAACTTGCATTTTATGGTGTAACACAAGAAACTATCATAGAAATATATCAACGACTACTAGTCGAGAAGTTTAATTCGTTGTTCCACATAACGAATCACCAAAACGAAACGCCCCTTTTATATTGTTTATCCAAGACCATCGAGAAGGTCTTCAGAGAGGAAGAAATTTGGCCAGCTGTCCAGACACAAGCAACTGTCTGTCGATTCCTGGTAGAACATGGATCCAGTGTTGAAGCAAAAACTGGGAGTGGAGAGACTGTGTTACACTTAACCATAAAACTTCTCCAAAAAGCCCTTTTCAAACGTAATAGTGAATTGAGAAAAGACATTTCTGAGGTTGCGGTAGACCTACTGAAATTATTTGTTGACGCATTCAAAAGAAAAGAAGTATCTATCAATACCCAAGATAACAGTGGAAACACGCCACTTCATCTTTGGGCAAAGCTCAAATTAGCACCAAAACAAAATTACTCCAGCAATATCAGTGGAGGACATATTTTCCGAGGCCTTTTGAAAATGATTTTGGACCATTTCAGAGAAATCAAAGAACTACTGCATGTCAAAAATGAAAATGGGGAAACACCTCCACATCTCTGCAGAACGTGGACTGCTGTTGAACTTTTGCTGGATGCTGGAGCGAACCCTAACGATGTGGATTCATCAGGACGTCCGCCTCTTCTCGTTGCAGCTAAATACACAAAATCTTTCCCAAATCTTGGGTATTTTTACCAAGATGTCCTTCATGAGCCAAAAGATTTTTGGAAAATGGCCGTTTTCGAAAAAGGTCTTGATCCGTGGACCGTTGATAAACATGGTGAATCTGTGATGAGTATTCTGATTGAAGCACGATGCTTTGATCTTGCAAAAGGCATGATTGAATTTGCGTGCCAAGACATCAGCCTTGATTCTGCTAACGATATCATCTTATCCATTCTGTGTGCTGTATGCAAAGACAGATCAACACGTGCTCATGAGAAAATTAATCTTGTTCAAATCATCTTAGGATCAAGAAAGTGTGTGGTGTTAGGAAAGAAAGGAGAAGATTCGCCACTCCATTTCTGTTGCAGGAATATCGTCAGAAATTCGCATGACGTTGACGATGTTCACTGGACGATTACTGAAAACCTTCTCTTGTACGAAGCAGACTATAACATTCTTGATTCAACTGGTCAGTCCTGTTTGGACATAGCAGAAGGATGCCCTAAACTCAAAGATATTTTGAAGAAGCCCATTGATATTGAAAAAGTTCCCCTACTGATTAAATCATGGAAATCTATTTCAAAGATACACAAAGACAAACTTGCAAAAGTAGCACGAGGAAGGCAAAGCACATATTTCAAACCATACTGGTATCACAAAGACTATTTGGCCCGCGGAGGATTTGGTGCTGTGTTTGCAGGAATCACCGAAAAGGATGGAAGAGAGGTGGCCATCAAACGTATTGAAAAGATACGTATGCAACGACCAGAAGAAAAACGAGAAATAATAAATCTCACTGCTCTTGCAGACTGCGAACAAGTTGTTCGTTATTTGTTCTTCTTTGAAGACGAACACTTTTCTTACATTGTCTTAGAACTGATGGAAGGAAATCTTGACCAGTTTCTTAATGCTAAAATAAAAATGCCGGATGTTAAAGTCCCACTCTGTCAAGATATAGTTCAAGGACTGAAATTCCTACACGATCAAGGCATCGTTCATCGAGATCTCAAGCCAACAAACATCCTTTATAAAACTCATCCTAAACTATGCTTGAAAATTGCCGACTTTGGTCTCAGCCGTCGTATGGATAACACTGGTTCTAGCACCTCGGTGTATGGTTCTAATGTTGGTACAAGGTGCTGGATTGCTCCAGAAGTGCTAACTTTTACAAAAGGTCATTCCAAGTCATCTGATGTGTTTGCCTGTGGTCTTCTTCTTCATTACATTTTGTCAGTGAAAATCCATCCATTTGCCCCAAGAATATGGGCACTACAACACGAGACTGAAGTCAACATACTGAATGGCAAAATGGAAGGATGGGACGACTCTCTGTGCGCTGAAGCAGCT
This sequence comes from Actinia tenebrosa, assembly GCF_029948245.1. NCBI lineage: Eukaryota > Metazoa > Cnidaria > Anthozoa > Actiniaria > Actiniidae > Actinia > Actinia tenebrosa. Next base: position 5,888,716 of record NW_028292569.1, on the reverse strand, counting down.
CATCTCCTTAAAGCAATGATCGATGGAGATAAAAATAAACGACCATCTGCTGATAAAGCATTGGATCATCCTTTTTTCTGGTCAAAGAAAAAAAAGCTGGAACTTCTCAATGCTGTTGGCAACCAAAAGGAATTTGGATTCCGACGTGCGAAAAGAAGTTTTCGTTTGACTGCAGTAGAGACTGATTTGGAGGCTAGCTTTGGTACCATAGTCAAGTATGTGGATTGGAATGACCCAAGATATATACACATGCCTGCCATTTACACTGAAATGACAAAAAGAAGAACATACAAAACGAACTCTGTAGTAGAGTTAATACGTTTCATACGAAATGCTTACGCACATGTGACTGAATTACCAAAGTCAATTCAAGATCAGTTGCTGAAAAAAATTGTGTTCTTTGAATATTTTCCAAATCTTGTGATGGAGGTCTACGAGGCTGTAACCACTCATGGATGGGATCAGACGAGAGAAGAGATTAAGCAAGTATTAAGGGGATGATTTGGAGTTAACACAAGGTATGGTTCATGAATATTATTGATAATTAGACGATTGTGTTGTCCCTCGTTTGATTTCACTTTTGGGGTTTGTGACTTGGGGTGTGGACAAACCATAGAGTTTCTAATGCAGCAGAAATGAAAAATCAGACGCTAATCTCCATCCGACGACCCTGATGGTTTTGTGACCATTTTTGCTGCTGTAGGTTTTATGACCCCTTAAAACCACGCCCTAGCCTACTCCCATCACCACAAAACGGCCTTTTCCTAATAGAGCGTTTTCACTCACGTGACAAGGCAGCCATATTGGTGTACCAAACAACACTTTCTTGCACAGTTCTTGCATAACAATAGATTTCATTTCCCCAAGGATAGAAAATTTATTGCTCTGGTACACCAACATGACGACTGTGACGTCATGTGAAAATGCTCTATAGTGCCTACAATTCCTTTGGGTTAGGGTTAGGGTTAGGGTTAACCAAATTTAGGGTTAACCCAATTCTCTTTTTCCAAAGAAGCACTGAACCATGTCAACTGTGTGTCACACTTCTGCAACTTATTTGCTGATGTTTTACTTTTCAGGATCAGAAAATGAACTGCCACAAGTATACAGATAGAATAGTGTTAATAATGTTAAGACAAGGGTACCATTAGACAATCAACACTGACTATAGAATCATTAAGCCTGTGCAAGACTAGATCAAGGTCAGCTGATACAAGAGACCAGTGTACAGATAGAATAGTGTTAATGATGTTAAGACAACGGTACCATTAGACAATTATACACTAACTAGAATCAAAGCCTGTACAAGACTAGATGAGGGTCAGCAGCCATAACACTATTTCAAAAACTCTTTAATAATTCATGAAGGAAACAGAAATCACGACCATGAAGGAAATTTTAAATCTGATATAGATTCGTCTTCATTTGCATAAGCTTTAACTTGGATTTTCTTTATCAAACTTGATTCATTTCGTAAAGAATTCAGTACAATACAAGAACATACATCATCAGTTTTTGAAGCCATTCAAAAAACTCGCAGATGGTGTTTTATCAGGTCTAAAAACACTTCGCTACGCTTCGGGGTTTTAAATCCTGATAAAACATTCCTGCCCATTTATTAAACACTACTTAATAATGCATTATTATAAACAATTTATAATTTTATAGTTTAGTGGTTAAGATCCATGTTTAAAGATTAATTTTTAAAACTTATACAGTCACATGGTATGAATTTATTAACATAATAATTTTATAGTTTAGTGCATTTGAGAGTCATGCAGGCTTGTTACTTCACTTTATTTTATATCTATTTAATTCAATATTACAGTGTCATTAGGTCCAATTTTTACTATAAAAATAGACTGTCAATCATAGCTTTAACTAGGAAATAAATATTTTAAATTCATAACACAGTTAATACAATTATCTTTATAGAACTAGAAATTAATTGGGGAGTTATAAGAAATCAATTGAGAGTAACTTAAAGTATAATTTCTAATAAGATAGAGTGGTTTTAATTATATGGCAGCCATGTTGAAGAACAGCATGGGCAACACATTCTCCTTTGGGAAATGAAATTTCTTGTTATGTAAAAACATTGCATAAAAATTAAGCAAGTCATAACATTGTACTAAACTGCTTTAAGTCAGAGTGCTTGCCTGTTAATGAATAAATTCTCAAGAATTCTAAAGTCAACTCTGACAGATCTGATCTGTAGTATTGATAATATTCTCAAAATGTTCCAGATTTTTTCTCAATCATGAAGGTTTAATTCCTAGAAATTCCCTAGTCTAGTGCGAAATTTTAATTTGTATATTTGAGAATCATTGGGAATTTCTAAGAATTCTTATAACTCTCTAGGCATTCTCAAAAAGTTGGAAAATCCATTTCGCAGGGGTCAGTTCCACCTGCCTACAAAGCGCATGGTTGTCATTAAACCACTCTGTAATGACTTACTAATAATATCAAGCCCTTCAAGGTCATTAGGTACTACGTTAAAGGGGGAGGGGGAGGGGGAGGGGGAGGGGGAGGGGAATCATACAAGAGAGTAGCAACAACTATTTACGGAGATATAAAAAGGAGAATGCCTTTTGGAGGGATTATATCGGTTGATCTTTATGATGTTGAAACTTAATTTCTTCCCCCTTCTCCAATCGGGTAACTTAATAATGACTTTCCCTTAGTAGACTATATGGCATATGACTGTTAATATAAGATTCACCTTCAAAACTCATCTAGTTGATTAGCAATAAAAGTATTGACTTTTAGTGTAGTCACAACTCTTTTGCATTTGATTTTGTTAATTATCCCTCACCTCTCTCCCATATCACAATCAAAAAATATTCTTGAAGTTGAATAAACTTACCATAAACAAATTGGTTCTTATTAATGGGTTAGTAGACAAGTATAGTTGGGGTCCTGGCAATAGTTCTGCATCTCTGAAATGAAGTTGTGAGATGAATAAATTTAAAGGGGGGCATTCAAAAGGAAATTGTTGGCATTGCTCTAACTTTAACCCTTTTGCAAAGATTTTCCTCCATTAATTTGAATTGTCCTAAAAATATGAAATAGTGAATGAATGGATGGATGGATGGGAGCCAGAGTGGAGAAAATACACTTTATCTTTAATGTTTTACCCAATAAAGGATGTTATTATTATGGATGGATGGTTGAATGAATGAATAAATGTATAAATGGTTGAAGGAAGGAAGAAAGGAAGGAAGGAAGGATGGAAGGATGGAAGGAAGGAAGGAAGGAAGGATGGAAGGAAGGAAGGAAGGAAGGATGGAAGGATGGAAGGAAGGAAGGAAGGAAGGAAGGAAGGAAGGAACGAAGGAACGAAGGAAGGAATCTATAGTCGAATTTTCCTCCATTATGAGGACAGTGGCCTGTAATATTACCTCATTGAAAATTGAAGCAAATGACGAATGAATACCCTCTTACAGTTCCCTGTGCCATCTTGAAAGGTTTACCCATGCCTTTGCATCTAAGCAAGACAAACACTGTGAGCTTGCAATGATAGAGACCATTGACAATTATTATTCATGTCAGCAGATCGATGGCCAGGGCAGGGAACTGTGAAGGGGACTATTGAGTAATGTATGGATGGAAAAATTAAATTAATTTATTATACTTGCAAAAACTCCAAGGCATAAAGGCCACAACCAGATATGACTAAATCATTTATAATCCAATCTTCTCTTAGACATTTAACCATTTAACCATAAGTGATCTTGTGCCCTCAGAAATATGTCCAAACTTTCTTATCCAGAATAATCTTTAGGATTAATTAAGAAAGTTTGATCATATTTCTGAGGGCTCAAGATCACTTAGTCATAGTTTAAATGTCTCAGAGAATATTTTATTTAATGATTGAGTCATGGCTTTTAAAATAAAATGTATGAATGGATTTAGCTCCAGAGTATTTATATCTAAAGTATATTTAGCATTCTTCTGCATCCATGGCAGAAATACTAGGGGATATTGGAAATCTAAGTATTCCTCGCTGCAGATTGTCAATGAGACAAAGACCTTAAATTATTTCCAGGGAGTCAGGGAATGGCTCAGCAGCATTATAACTACAGATCTAAAAAATATTCAAAATATTAAGAGTTTAAGTGTGGCCTTTTTAAGAAAATATTTAATAAGCTTAGATATTAGAGTAAGTAATTTTTTAATATAATACAAACACTAAAAGTGTGCAACATAAATAGTGTTCTTATTTTATGCTAATTATATTATTTTCTTTATTTGTTTAATTAGTATGCTATATTATACTGCTAAAAAGTGATAGAGCGAAGTCATTATAAACCTGTGAAAAAGATATTAGACTAGTACACTTTAGTAGACATTAATTCCATTGTTATCTGTTGTGTCTATTTGGTTATTATACGTTGACCAGTATTTTTTATTTCAGGGGTTCGTTATACCAGTTAATTGACACTCTAACTATTGCACACATCATTTAGTGTTTACTTTATTTTTATTACTTAAAAATAAGTACTTAATAAGTACTTATTTTTAATGATTGTAAATTAAGTATAGTCAGTTTAGTACTAAGTATAAAGATTCCAATACATCTGGATAAGGTTTGAAAAATTAAATTACAAAAAAAAATAACAAAATAAAAAAATAAATATAAATAACAAAACAATATACATTGTAGGTTGAATAAAAAGAATAGATACCAACACAACAGTTTGAATAAATTGAATATAATTACCAACACAATAGGTTGGAAAAAAAGAATATAGGTACCAACACAATAGGTTGTATAAGCTAGCTGCATTCATAATGTATGGCAGAGGGGGGACAGGTCAAATCTTTAAATGAGAAAAAAATTCTTAAGTCCCCTATTTGAAGTCCCCCACCAAAAGATAACTATCCCCCCAGGGCAATCTCTCGTAGCTTCTTCTAAAAAAAATTTGCATCCACCCCAATTCTCTGAAAAAAAAATTCAAACCCCCCCGCCCTCATTTTACTGGTAAACATTTTTTCCAATCCCCCCTAAATTTCACCTGCCCCCCCCCCCCCCACCCTCTGCTTTGTGCAGACACAGTATTTAACCAAAGCACGAGTCTTTGAGCACCAGAGGTAAATGTTCACCATATCACTGAGCCTAATGTGAATAATTGTCTTTGAATGATTTTAGACTTGAATATCAGAGAAAGGACGAATTTCAGGATAAAAACGTTTTAGTGTTACTCCTGTTCTGGCAGGAAACCGAAACTCTAATATAAAATTATAATTATTTGTAATAATCCAAGTCAGAGAATTGGGAAATTCGTCTGGAGGATTGAACATGAGTTGGACGACTGCAAAACGATAAGCCATTTGCTTTTATACCCGGTAATACCTCAGAAATTTGACAAACTATCAGTACTACAGCCTTCGAAAGTTCGCCAGAAAAGAATTAAAGCAGTTTAAGAAAGCAAAAAAAACATTTTTCATTAATAATAGTACGAAACAACACAAACCTGGTGTAGAATAGGGAAGATTGACTCAGCAGAACCTGCTGGGACAAATATATTTGGAAGACAAAGCTGCCAAATTTGAAAGATGGCGCGAATAGCTTTAGAGGGGGTTTCCGTTAATCAATTGTTAGACCCCAAAATATATGCACAGCTATTTTAAAACGCTGTGTCTATATGACCGGCAGCCGGTCAGGGTCTTCAAATTACTAAATGGCCGGCAGTCGATAATTTTTATTTATATCTAGCTTGAAATATAACCAATCGATTCCAAACTACTCCAACTTTATTCTTTTAGCCCAAGCGAACCCGAAAAACGTTTTAGATCTCATATTTTACTTTTTACCCATGCCCGGCATAGAATACGAAGCCATGAATTCAGTGACTTAGTGAAATCAATAACACGACTGCCGGCTAAATAAAACACGAATTACTAAATGACCGGCAGTCAAAAAATGCACATTTTCCTAAACCAATCGCTTCCAAACTACTCCAACTTTATTCTTTTAGACCAGGCGAACCCGAAAAACGTTAGAATAAAAAAAAATATTTTAAAAAAAATCAAAAAATCAAATCAAAAACATCTTTTTGGAGTATACTAGGAACTCTTGACTGCCGGCCAGGGTCATCAAATTACTAAATGGCCGGTAGTCTAGAATTTTTTATATTTATTCAAAACAACTTTTAGATTTGTTCACTGGGATGGTGATTCGGATTTGATTTTTTGGAAGCGATTGGTTACGTAAAGATTTCGTAAAGATTTCGATACACTATGAGAACTTACATCATGAGTTTTTAAGCCGTTCAATAAACTCGCAGATCGTGTTTTATCTGGTATAAAAGCACTCGGCTACGCCTCGTGTTTTATACCTGATAAAACACTCCTGCTCGTTTATTAAACAGTACATAACATATTAATTATGTAGTACATACTGCTGCGTCACGGATAGTGTTTTCACTCTATCAGTGGCCGCGGCCACCCTAAAAAGTGGGGGAGGGGTGGCTAAGATTGAGACTTGTATAGGAAATAGTGGGGCTAAGATTGGAAAATATGAGAGACCAATAAAGGGACTAGCCCCTGCCCCACCGCCTCGACGGTCCATGTCTATCAATTAATTGTGTGTTATAATAATAAGGAAGAAGAAGAAAAATTCTATATAGGTGCAGATTTATTTAGTTTATACACTCTTATTCGGAAAGTAAAGAACTGAAAAATAAAAAGTTATCTAAAAACAAAACTGTCGACATCAGTAATCGGATGCATGGATGAACTGATTTTTCAAAAGCCATGAATTTTTCTTTTCCATGAACAAAATCAAGCGCGTACCAGTAAAGCATTCCATCCCAGTATAGACTTTTGTGAGGCATTTCAAAATTCCCCTCCCTCCCGACCCTTGATTAAAATTCAATAGTCACGCATATGTATAAATGTATTTATTTATTATCGCAAGAACGCATGGTTTATGGGTCACTAACTATTTGTCTGAATCTCTGCCTTCGAACTAAATAAACCTCGTAAATCTTTATCGCCATGCATTAGAACATTACTTATAGCTTTGATTTTTTTTATCTCTTCTGATCTATTATTAGCAACTCTGGCAAAAAAATAAGGCGTTAAACGTTTCTGAAATTAAATTGTCACGCGACAGTCAACGCAACATGACCAGCTTTTTTTTTTCCTTTCTGGTGGCCATGGCAATGTCATATACCGAACAATGAAATACCATAATTGGATTCATGCATATTGGCAAAGCGAAAGCGACGGCTTATTTAGCTTCTCTGATTCTCGGCTTCCCATCAAAAGACTCATTAAAGACACTTATTTCGGGACATTTAGCTCAATATACCGACGCAATCTCATGATGTAAAGGTTCTATTTCCACAAACGTATGCTAAACTTAATTGGAAAGCTGATGAACTTCATTTTAAAGAAAATTAATTAGCATCTAAATCGGTTTAATCGATGAGCTCCAGAGAAAAGGCGGAAGTACATATAAAAAGTATTACAAACTGTACTGTAACATAACGTTTCGCTCAATTTGAGAGAATTATATCTACGGACAGTAATATGTACGATAATTAAGAGCTTTCAAGTGAAAAAAGACTTGGATAGGCCAAGATATCAAGGAATAATATTCAGATTATTGACTGGGGAGTTGTGCCAGCAGATCTTCTTTCACGTTGTCAATAAACAAAGAATTTTGCATGTGCAACGAATGATTATGGCTAGCCGACACCAAGAAAAGCAAAGGAAACCACATAGAGACATCACGTAAGAATAATTTGTACATTATTCGCTTCTGAAAACAATGAAAAATAGTGAAAAACTTGGGCATCGTTCAAAAGATGCTGATATCGTGATCCAGTATAATGTCAAAATACCGTGTTAAGTTTTTACACACCGGCGCGTTGAATCATGTTTAGACATCGAAAATCTAACTTGCTTAATTCTGGTAGCGGTGTCAGTAGAAGCAATACAGATGGCGCTGTTAAATTCAAGTAGTAATAAAACTGATTTGTTTTATGCCGTTCAACAAAGTAGCAATGAAAGTGTGGTTAGTGAATTGATTGCTGGTGGTGCTGATGTCAACAGAACTGATAATGAGGGGAAAACTGCTTTATTTTATGCTGTTCAACAAAGTAACAATGAAAGTGTGGTTCGTGTATTGATTGATGCTGGTACTGATGTCACCATAACTGATAATGAGGGAAAAACTGCTTTATTTTATGCTGTTCAAGACAACAATGAAAGAGTAGTTAGTGCATTGATAGAACATGGGAAATCGCTTACTAGTACAAGAGACAATTATGGCAGGACTCCACTTTTTTATGCCATGACCAAATCACAGTCAATAACCTGCTACCTTCTAGAAAAGAAAGTTAACATGCGCATTAAAGACAATGTTGGTATGAATTTCTTATCATTTTTTGTTGACCATTGTATCTCCAAATCTGCTGATTCTGACATTGAGTCTTGTATATCTGAAAGAATTGATTTAATAGTCCAAAAAGGAGTGAAAGGAAATACAGTTTATGTAGCAATAATGAACATTATCTTTTGCAAATGTCCTCTCCTCTTTCATTCAGGAATCAATGTACCAATCTTCATCTTTTTCTTGGAGTTAGCAAAGACATATAGTACTGAACATGAAAGTGATATTGATGCTATTTTGAAAATGGTAAAAAAAACTGTGGGTAAGAAAACACTGTGCAGAACTTTAATACCACAAATACTTGATTTGCTGTGTCAATTAAAGTTTGAACCAAACAGTGCTGACACAGAGGGCAATACTGCTCTTCACCATGCAGCTTGTTTGCCATTTTATGGAGTGTCAAAAGAGGAAGTAATGGACTTAGTAAAGAAACTTGAAGAAGTTGGAATAACAGTTGATTCAAAAAACCACCAAAGTGAAACACCGCTTCTGTTTTGTTTAACCTTGCACAGTAATGATCAACAATTATTAGGTGAAAGCAGCAAGTTGTCAGCCATCAAAATACTTGTAGAAGTCTGTGAATTTTTGATAAGCAATGGATCAAGTGTTGAAGAGACGACGAAAAAAGGAGACTCTGTTTTACATTTAATCGTGAAGCTTTTGATGAAAATTCTGGAATCGCATGGAAATACAAGATTAAAGGATGCAGTTCAAGTAGGAATTGAATTATTTAAATTATTTTCATCCACCAGTGCAGCCAAAAGGGTCATCAACAAAAAAGATAAAAACCTCAACTCACCAATTCATCTTTGGGCATTACTGAAACCACCTCAACAATGCTTGAGTGATGTTGCTGATGGAGGAAGTGTGTTTTTAGATTTCATGAAAGAAGTCCTAAATAAACTTTTGGAATGTGGGGCACAATTGGATGAGCGAAATAAACTTGGTCAGACTCCTCTACATCTCTGCAGAACCTGGGCTGCTGTTGAACTCTTGCTTGATTTTGGAGCAAACCCAAACGTTGTAGATGTATCAGGACGTTCACCCCTTATTGTTGCTGCACACAACAAAACACACACCTTTTTTTATCCAGACGTCGCGCTTGACGATCCAAAATATTTTTGGAAACTAACTGCACTTGAGAAAGGTCTTGATCCTTGGGTAGTCGATAAACATGGAAATTCTGTTTTGAGTTTTCTCATCGATTCAGAAGCTGTTGATCTAGCCAAAGCCATGATTGATGTTTTTTGTGCAAACAAAAAAGACTTCCCTTCAGCAGACGAAACCACAAATGCACGTACAATCTTAAATATCTTATGTAAAGACGACAAAAATGCACACTGGAAAAAAAAATATGTTGAAAAAATTCTATCCTTGGGAAAACCTCTTTTTGAAATAAAATGGTCTAAAACTTCTCCTCTCCATTCGTGCTGCAGGAATATTATTGAAGCATCAAAGGACGACAGTTCTTCCGTACAAACAACAGTACACTGGGCCATTGCGAATCTATTGTTGTTGTATAAAGCTGATTGTGCAATCCCCGATGAAACAGGCCAGTCTTGTCTGGAGATAGCAGAAGAGTGTTCAGAGCTGAAAGAACTTTTAAATAAACAAATAAATCCTGAACAAGTGCCTAATCTTACAAATTGGAAGCCTGAAAGATGTGTTGCTGTAAGGTATAAAAAAGAGTTGGAGGAAGTTTCAAAGTCCAATAACTGCGAGAAAATAGATCAATCCAGGATTTGGTTTCATAAAGAGCATATTAATTCAGAAGACTTATTTGGTTGTAAGGTGTTCGCAGGAATCAACGTGGAAGATGGCATGGAGGTTGCAATAAAACGTATTTGCAAGACAAAGAAAAAATATGAACATGAAATATGTAACCTCGTTAAACTCAGTTCTGTTGACCGCCAGCATATAATATCTTATAATCGCCTAGTCGATCATGATAATTGCATTTACCTAATTTTAGAGCTTATGGAAGGGACTCTTCCTCATTTGCTTAGTGGTGATTCTATAATCAATACAGAAGAAAGAAAAAGCTTTTGCCGGCAGTTGCTCAAAGGAGTACACCATATGCATGAAACTGGTATTATTCATTGTCATCTCAGGCCGGATAACATTTTACTTTATTATAATCCTTCTGCTGGACAGCTACAACTAAAGATTGCTGGGTTCGGTCGGAGCTTTGATATCAAAAGTGATAGTCCTTTTCGAGCTATACATGAAGATGATGAGGAAAGCAAACGCTGGAGTGCTCCAGAAGTCTTAAGTTGTACTGATTCCCATTCAAAGGAATCAGACATGTTTTCGTGTGGACTAGTCCTTCATTATATTGCATTAAAAAAGAATCCTTATAAATCACAAACCCGCCGTGGAACAGTGGATAACATTACGAAAGGCAGAAGAAATAAATGGGATCCTTCTCTCTGTCCTGAAAATGTTCATGTATTGGAAAGTGTTCTTAAAAAAGACAAGAAGGAGAGATCGACTGCAATCGAGCTACTTGGTTATCCTTTCTTCTGGTCGGATGACAAGAAAGTTAATTTCTTAAAAGCGGTCAGTGATGAAAAAAGAGAAGATCATGGCTTTGATAAATGGTTGAAAGATAGGTTTAAGAATATAGTCAAATGCGACTCGTGGGACAGTGAGCAACCTCACCGTAAACAGATGCCCAAAATTTTAGAGGAAATGATTTCAATGGCAGAAAAGAAAAACCTCTCTGTATTCTACGATAATAAATCAGTTAGAGGATTGCTTCGCCTTATTCGAAATGCCCATGCGCATATTAACGACCTCAAGGAGTTCAATATAGATATTGGCACATTGGTTAGTGACCATGTGTTCTTAAAATATTTTCCAGATCTTGTCGTGGAGGTTTTTAAAGGAATCAAACTTTTCAAATGGGATGAAAATAAGCCCGAAATTCAACGTGCTATAAACTTACATTGACTCTTCATATTTGGTACAATTTTATACTTGAACTATAGAGTTTCGCGCGCTAGCGCTGTTATTAGTCGAGCGACCGGTGAGTCTGAGACAATACTGAATCACTACTCGAGCGGTGATCATAAGATTTCTCAGGGTTTGCCCAGTTTTTTTATCCAGAATTTCGTCTTTTCTCTGATATTCAAGTCTAAAATTATACGTGAAACAATCATTAACCTCACGCTCAGTGACTGTGAATCACAGGCAGCCCAAACAAGGTTCCTGTGTATAGTTTATAAGGGAATGTATGGGAGTTAAGATAAAGTTACGAAAATAAAATGTTTCACTCAACAATTTGCTTCAAAACTTGTTTCATTCGTTGCTTTTACTTTGTTCAGTCTTCTGGCGAAGTTTCGGCGCGATTTGAGGCCGTTTAGTGTTTTTTTTATTTTTTTTAAATATTTCCAGAAAAATCCTCTCCATCGATCACACGCTGTAGAAGAAATCAAACATTCGACTTTACGCTAGGATTTTTCTGGAAATATTTGGCGTGGTGGCATTCAGAATACATGTTATGATAGAGAAATTATCGTTCCTTTGACATGTTGCATTTTTATTGCGGTTCAAGGGGATAGAGAGAGATTTTTTTTGGATTTTCTAGCGTGATGTAGTCGATATCGGGTGCTAAGTCTCCAGCCTTCCCATTATTTAGGTAGAGAAGAGCGGATTTTGAAACAAACTACTAAACGGCCTCAAATCGCGCTGAAACTTCGCCAGAAGACTGAACAAAGTAAAAGCAACAACTGGAGCAAGTTTTGAGGCAAATTGTTGAGTGAAACATTTTATTTTCGTAACTTTATCATAACTTTATCACCCATACATTCCCTTATAAACCATACACAGGAACCTTGTTTGGGCTGCCTGTGTGTGAATATTCACCGATCATCACTTCGCCCTGGGCAAATAATTGTTAAATATATAATTGTTTAATTGTTGGGGGGGGGGGGGGGGGGGGGGGATGATAAAAACAATATTGCAGCCTTAGATAGATAGATAGATAACTTTTATTTATCCACGGTAGATCCTTCAGGAGAAATAACATCATATCACTAATTAATTACAATTATTAAAGAATATACTAAGCTTACTAGACTAAACTACTCTAAACTCACTACACTACACTACACTACACTACACTACACTACACTACACTACACTACACTACACTACACTACACTTCACTACACTACACTTCACTACACTACACTACACTACACTACACTACACTACACTACACTACACTACACTACACTACACTACACTACACTACACTATATATGTATTTACAGTTATAAAAAAAAAGTATTACTCTAGGGAAAATAAAACCTGCTTTACAAGGATGCCGTGCCTTAAAAATAATAGAATACGAAATAATGGTTAAATTTCATGTTGTAGCATTAAAGATTTAAAAGACTTTATAGTTGTAGCTGTTCTCAGTTCATTTGGTAAACTGTTCCAGAGAAAGCCACCACTGTAACTGAAGCTTTTTTTTAAAGCAATTCGTCCGTGGCAGGGGCAGCACTACCTTATTACATTCTGTGTTTCTTAAATCGTATTTATTTACCTTGCTACGATCAATAAATTTTAAAGAAAGATAATCTGGAGTCAGGTTATTTAAAGTTTTGCTCATCATTAGTGATTTGGCAAAAGCCCTTTTTTGTTGTAAGGGTACCCAGCCTAACTACGAAATATATATATTATTCGTTCTTTCATCATAATTTGAGAAGGTTATAATTCGCGCAGCACGATTTTGAAGCTTCTGTAGTTTATCTGCGAGACCTTCGGTTGCATCCATCCCATACTGCGCTGCAATAATCAAAATGCGGTTGAACTAGAGCATTATAAACTACAATTAGTGTTTCTCTTGGTACGAATTGTCTAATCCTTTTCAAAGCACTTATACCTGATGCAATTTTTTTTTTGATATTGACTGAATATGGTTTCCCCAACTCAGATTCTCGTCGATAATCACGCCAAGAGATTTAGTTGAGGACACCTGAGTTACTGTTTTGTCATTGATTGTCAGGTGAGGGGCAGCAGGAAGTCTCGATAACCGCTGTCGAGAGCCAATGAGCGGGAATTCTGTTTTGGACGTGTTAATAGTAAGCCTATTGGCAGCGAGCCATGCATAAACCCTCATCAGATCATCATTGACATATTCATTAATATCGTCAATATTATTGCTTGCATAGGTAATGCTTGTATCATCGGCATACGTTCTTGGGAATGAATGCAACAAACAGCTAGGTAGATCATTTATGTAAAGTAAAAAAAGAAGAGGCCCTAAAATGGTTCCTTGAGGTACTCCGCACGTAATACTCAAATCAGTTGACTGAAAGCCATTGACTGAGCACATCTGAGAGCGGTTTTCCAAGTACGAAATGAACCATTGAAGCGTGACTCCTTCAATACCATAAGAGTGTAGCTTAGAAAGCAGAATATCGTGGTCAACCGTATCAAAAGCTTTTTTCAAGTCTAGAAATACAACAGCATTTACCAAGCCCTGATCGATGTTCCACGTCCAGGTATCAGTAGCTTCAAGTAAGGCCGTAGCAGTTGAATAGAGTGAGCGAAAACCGGACTGATCTGTGACGGCAATTTGTTGTCGATGAGATACTTGTATAACTGATTATAATCGATTCGTTCAATGATTTTTGCTATGTTTGGGAGAACAGAAATGGGTTTATAGTTGGTGGGGTCTGTGCGTTCCCCACAGGGAACCCGGATATATATTTTTTGCTTCTTTTAGAAAATTAACTTTGCTCTTTGTGGGTTTCCTGTGTTGCGATCGGTTTCCTTTTACATAAGCTGTAATCAGATCTGCGCGCTGTAATCAGATCGGCGCGTAAACTGACAGCCCGTTGGTGTTTTGTTTCTTATGGGTTGCCTGTGGTGTGTAACGCACTTTCTAGTAAACACCTCCTTTGAGTGTTTACTAGAGAGTGCGTTACCAACGGTTATTGATTTGAATTTAATTGGCTATCAGTTTACAGCACCGATCTGATTACAGCTGCGCAGATCTGATTACAGCTTATGTAAAAGGAAACTGATTACAACACAGGAAACCCACAAAGAACAAAGTTAATTTTCTAAAAGAAGCAAAAAATATATATCCGGGTTCCCTGTGCGTTCCCCAGAATAAAGCGGTGTGACTCTAGCTCTTTTCCAGTCCGCTGAAAAAATTCCAGTTTTTATTGACTCGAATTTCCGAAAGGACATTTAGCATCAACAATGGAACATGTCAGGTCATAATAACAATCCTAATGATATGTGGTCCCAGTGGAGGACATTGTTTTCTGCTGTGTGTAAACACGCCCCCCTTAAAACAAAACGGACTCGTACCTTAAGAAGCCCCTGGATTAACTCTGTCATTTAAAAGCGTGTGCGCTATAGAGATCGGCTCAAGGCTAAGGCTATAAAAACCGAAGATCCTAAGCTTTGGGATGCTTTTAAGAAGGTCCGCAACCAAGTACGCTCACAACTAACAGCGCACACGACAAGGAATAACACGGAAGACAAGCTTGAACTAATCAATAAGCAGCCGTGACGTGAGCGAAAATAGTTGTGAACATACTTATTTTTATTTGACTGCCTTAAAACCCTTCAATAAATATGAAATTAAAGGAGAATATTTGTAAAAGATACATCTTTTAGTGACTTCATTTAGAAAAAAATCGTTCGACTATTTTTTGAATGCCGCTTTCATTGATATTTTCTATCGCTTTTGACAACAAATGGGGTCATTTAGCTTCATATCAAAAAATCCATAACGTTAGAAAGAAAGTCACAATTTGATTCATACTCAATAAGGACAGTGTCTATATCCGTACCTATATTCTAGCTGCTAAAAATATTGAATCCACTAAATTAAAGTCCCGATTTTGAGGGTATAAAGCTGACACGCTGGAAATAATAGCAAAAGTCCATGGAAATATTCATCGCGTAATATTTGGAAAACGCTCTCATACATTTTTTTCATATTGCAATATGTTGGGTGCCTTGATGAATACTATCGACTGGTGCAAGTCGCTTTGAAAGTCTAGGTCTAGTTTTTCGAGAAAATAAGCGGTAAACGATTTCTATGATGTCATCATTACGTCATAATGAAAAGGCTACTTTAAACTAATTTATCATTTTTGAAACCTTTAATCCTTTCCCGACATTGTGTGAAAAGCGCTTGCAGATCGAGTTATTCAAGACGAAGTTGTAGCCGTTTCAATGCGGCTATAGGTGTGCCAGACCAAAACTACCCAGAGCGTTCTATTACGTAGTGACCGTTTGTAATAGTGGTGTATTGTAATGATTTATTTAGTATCTTCTATGAGGTAATGGGTGCATTGTGAAAGGAGAAGCTCACGAGGGCGTGTGTGCGCACCTCTCGTCCCCCTCTCCACGCCCCTGTACCAGTTCTGATTACAAGATTGACATATTTTGCATTTCCATGTTTTTAATATTAAAAAGAAAATGGCTTTGGGAGCGCCACACTGAGTCTTAGCGCTCTTACGGAATTCAAAGAAAGAGAGAAGATCTAATAGTAGAGTGACCACAGTAAATCCTTGAAACTTTAGTAATACTAATAGCACAATTTCATGCAAATTCCATTGTTTTCTATTGTTTAAACTAGCACTATTTCAACTATTTTTTCAAAATTTAGGTGGAGAAGAGCGGATTTTGAAAAAACCCACTAAACGGCCTCAAATCGCGCTGAAATTTCGCCAGAAGACTGAACAAAGTAAAAGCAACAACTGCAGCAAGTTTTGAGGCAAATTGTTGAGTGAAACATTTTATTTTCATGACCTTAATCGTAACTCCCATACATTCCCTTATAAACCATACACAGGAACCCTGTTTGGGCTGCCTGTGCATCAACATATGAAACGTGGATCGTTTTACTGATTTAGCATCACCAAGCCGGGCTCCCTGTGGTTTCTACAACAACAAAAAATATATAAGTTAAATATAGAGAATAACTAAAGTAAATCGAGAATTCAAGAACCGGCGAAATGAACGAGAAAAATACTTACAAAACAAACTGGTGCAAACTTGACTTGAACTGACTGCAAAAACTTAGTTCTAGTGAATTTATACTGGAAATTTGAATAATCAATGAAATGGAAAAACCTTATAAGTACAGAAAACAATGAAAAACAATGAAACAAAGAAAAAACGAAAGGTAATGAGGCGGAATGAAACATTATCCCGTGCATGAAAATAATCAATATAATAGTATAATAATATAATAGATAATAATATAATATAATAGATAATAATATAATATTTAGATCTTATCAACCGAGCGGGAGGTCTGTACGGGATAATCTTGACCGAGGTCGGAATGTACAGACCGAGGTCAAGATTATCCCGTACAGACCGACCAAGCTCGGTTGATAAGAGTTTTATTATATGACCACTTTTCATTGAAAAGGACAAAATGTTTTCGCCGTAAGATTAATATGCGATCGGACCGGTTAATACCGGAGAATCTAGACCAGTCCGCGATGCGATCTATCCAATCAGATTGCTCGATTTGCTAGTGTCCAGGCTCTAAGATTCACGGTCATATAATAAAATAAAATAATAATATAATAGATATACTTTGCATCTTGCACCTACACATGGGCTTCCTGTGTGTTTGTTGACGCTTTAGCCGACAGCCCATATTAGGGCATATACCTAGCCCTCGCCATTCGACGGTTAAAGCAGCCATGTTTCGTTATTCAAGGATTTAATCGAAACAAGACATTACAGAACACACGATTTTCAAAACATTTAACAAGTTCCCATGATTAATTTGACTTTGTTGGGATTGTCAATAGATTCCAAATGAGGAGGAGAAAGCGAAAACGTTTGGAACATCGTAATGGCGTCGTCTTCGTTTGGAAAGGAACTTCACCGTAATATAATCGAGTTTTTTTGGTAATGGGTTGTGTAAACAGAAGTGATTATCACGTCTCTGGTACACTGAGTTTGCTTAAATATGGAAGTTTTGATTAATGCTAAGGAAATGGAAGGAGACAGTAGTCTCTTACATACAAATAAGTCTTCAGATGAGTCGAAAACTCATGGTAACTTGACGAAGAGTTCGAGCAATTCAAAGCAATTTGAAGAAACCTTTTCTACACGTCTAATTAAGTCTGAAGACGTAAAAGAAACAAAAGCAGCTCATTTTCAAAATTCTTTGATTGACGCTATACTGTTTTGCGATGAAGATAGGGTTCGTGCATTGATTGATGCTGGTGCTGATGTCAACCTAACTGATAATGAGGGGAAGACTGCTTTGTTTTATGCTGTTCAACAAAGTAACAATGAAAGTGTGGTCCGTGCATTGATTGATGCTGGTGCTGATGTCAACCTAACTGATAATGAGGGAAAAACTGCTTTGTTTTATGCTGTCCAAAGTAACAATGAAAGTGTGGTTCGTGCATTGATAGAACAAGGGAATTCGCTTACTAGTCCAAGAGACATTTATGGCAGGACTCCACTCTTTTATGCCATGACCAAATCACAGTCAATAATTTGCTATCTTCTAGAAAAGAAAGTTAACATGCGCATTAAAGACAATTGTGGTATGAGTTTCTTATCATTTTTTGTTGACCATTGTCTCTCCAAACCTGCAAATTCTAACAATCAGTCTTGTATATCTGAAAGAATTGATTTAATAGTCCAAAAAGGAGTGAAAAGAAATACAGTTTATGTCGCAATTATGAACATCATCTTTTGCAAATGTCCTCTCCTCTTTCATTCAGGAATCAATGTACCAATCCTCATCTTTTTCTTGGAGTTAGCAAAGACATATAGTACTGAACATGAAAGTGATATTGATGATGTTTTGGAAATGGTAAGAAAAACTGTGAATGACAAAACACTGTTCAAAACCTTAATACCACAGATACTTGATTTGCTGTGTGAATTAGGGGCTGATCCCAACAGTGCTGACATGGAGGGAAACACTGCTCTTCACCATGCAGTTTGTTTGCCATTTTATGGAGTGTCAAAAGAGGAAGTAATGGACTTAGTAACGAAACTTGAAGAAGTTGGAATAACAGTTGATTCAAAAAACCACCACAGTGAAACACCGCTTCTGTTTTGTTTAACCTTGCACAGTAATGATCAACAAATATTAGATGAAAACAGCCAGTTGTCAGCCTTCAAAATACTTGTAGAAGTCTGTGAATTTTTGATAAGCAATGGATCAAATGTTGAAGAGACGACGAAAAAAGGAGACTCTGTTTTGCATTTAATGATGAGGCTTTTGCAGAAAATTCTGGAATGGCATGGAAATGCAAGACTAAGTGATGCAATTCAAGTAGGAATTGAATTATTTGAATTGAAATTATTTTCATCCACCAGTGCAGCCAAAAGGGTCATCAACAAAAAAGATGAAAACCTCAACTCACCAATTCATCTTTGGGCATTACTGAAACCACCTCAACAATGCTTGAGTGATGTTGCTGATGGAGGAAGTGTGTTTTTAGATTTCATGAAAGAAGTCCTAAATAAACTTTTGGAATGTGGGGCACAATTGGATGAGCGAAATAAACTTGGTCAGACTCCTCTACATCTCTGCAGAACCTGGGCTGCTGTTGAACTCTTGCTTGATTTTGGAGCAAACCCAAACGTTGTAGATGTATCAGGACGTTCACCCCTTATTGTTGCTGCACACAACAAAACACACACCTTTTTTTATCCAGACGTCGCGCTTGACGATCCAAAATATTTTTGGAAACTAACTGCACTTGAGAAAGGTCTTGATCCTTGGGTAGTCGATAAACATGGAAATTCTGTTTTGAGTTTTCTCATCGATTCAGAAGCTGTTGATCTAGCCAAAGCCATGATTGATGTTTTTTGTGCAAACAAAAAAGACTTCCCTTCAGCAGACGAAACCACAAATGCACGTACAATCTTAAATATCTTATGTAAAGACGACAAAAATGCACACTGGAAAAAAAAATATGTTGAAAAAATTCTATCCTTGGGAAAACCTCTTTTTGAAATAAAATGGTCTAAAACTTCTCCTCTCCATTCGTGCTGCAGGAATATTATTGAAGCATCAAAGGACGACAGTTCTTCCGTACAAACAACAGTACACTGGGCCATTGCGAATCTATTGTTGTTGTATAAAGCTGATTGTGCAATCCCCGATGAAACAGGCCAGTCTTGTCTGGATATAGCAGAAGAGTGTTCAGAGCTGAAAGATCTCCTAAATAACCATGTAATTAATGATGACACTCATTGTCCTCATCCTTGGGTCAAAGTTTCTGAAAGATATAGGCCTATTTTGGAAAAAGTAGCAAGACATCAGGAAAGTACACATGCATATCCATTTTGGTACTATAAAGATCATTTAGGTGAAGGATCATTTGGCTTGATATTTGCAGGAATCAATGAGAACGATGGGCGAGAGGTAGCCATCAAACGTATTGAAAAATTGCGCATGAAGAGACCAGAAGACAAACGAGAAATAATGACACTTTCCCTCCTGGCACACTGTGACCAGGTTGTTCAATACCTGTCTTTCTTTGAAGATGAACATTTCTCTTACATTGTCTTGGAATTGATGGAGGGAAATCTTAATGACTATCTTGATGATTTTAATATTGCAAAGAATAACATTTCACTTTGCAAGGATTTAGTCAAAGGACAAGAATATCTGCATGGTCTGAAAATTCTTCATCGAGATCTCAAGCCATCAAATATCCTTTATAAAAAGTTTCCAAAACTGACTCTAAAAATTGCTGACTTTGGTTTAAGCCATCATGTTGTTGGTAGTACCTCTACTTCAGCATATGCTTCTTTTGCTGGAACAAGGTGTTGGATGGCTCCAGAGTTGCTGGGGTGCACAGATGCGAATTCAGGAGTTTATACCAAGGGGTCTGACATGTTTTCCTGTGGACTCATTCTTCACTATATTTTATCAGTTAAAAAACATCCATTTGCTCCAGCTGATAGTGATGACAAAGGCACATTGCAAGTCAGCAATGAGACAGAAGCCAACATATTGAATGGCAGAATGGAAGGATGGGATGACTCTCTGTGCCCTGAAGCAGCTCATCTCATTAAAGCAATGCTTGATGGAGATGAAACTAAACGACCATCTGCAGATAAAGCATTGGATCATCCATATTTCTGGCCAGAGAAGAAAAAGCTGGATCTGCTCGTAGCTGTTGGCAATCAACCAGAATTTGAATATCCTCGTGCTGGGAGATCAGTTGTTTTGTCTGCTGTCGAGACTGAGTTAGAAGCATGGTTTGGTACCATAGTGAAGCATTCAGCCTGGAGCAACCCAGGTTATGTACACATGGCTGATATATTTAAGGAAATGAGAAGAAAAATAAGGTATGATCCTCACTCTGTGGTAGAATTGGTACGTTTCATACGAAATGCTTACGCGCACATCTCTGAAAGTACACGGCCAACACAAATCAAGAAACTATTGCTGGAAGACTTTGTGTTCTTCAAATATTTTCCAAATCTGTTGATGGAAGTCTACAAGGCTGTAACCACTCATGGATGGGATCAGACGAGAGCAGAGATCAAGAATGCAATGAAGAAGTGAGAGTTACGAACAAACAGGTAACATGCCATTTGAAAATAGCTAATTGACACATTTAATCATGTCCACAGGTGAATTTGTGCATTACAAAAAAAAATATTTATCATCATTGTTATTATAATTTTGAGGTTTCAAAATCATAAATCACAGAAGTTCAATCATGGAGTGCAAAAGTACATGTTTCTAAGAAACATAATTATATTTCATTGTTCAACAGAATTCAAAAGTACAAGAAAATTTAATTTGTGTACTGGTGGGATGTAGCTAACAATTTTTGCACATGGGAATTTTCACTTTATAGGAAGGTTATATTCGGAAATTTTGAAATCTAGCTTTTGGAAATGTTTGATCTTTTACCATCTTCAGCTTTATTCAGGGCATCTGAAAAAGTGGGAGGATAGGATTTCGCACTATTTCCCAAAAATCACATTTGCTCAGGCTAAGCCTCAAATCAGTGTCTAATTACCCGCAAATACCAACGGTAAAGTAAAGAATGCACAAGTTCAACAATATGAACACTTAAAAACTTGACGGACCTTGACTGGATAAACATGAATATTCTTCACAAAATCAAGGCTTAGCCTGAGCAAAATGAGTCTGTAATCAAGAAACACAGCTGTAATTTGGAATTCGAAAAGGGTCTATTGCTCTATTTATCCTTTTCTGCACTTTTCCTGCACATTTTGCCAGAAAAATACAGAAAAACTTGCAAACCCTTTGACAATGTTCTTGAATACACAATAATTCTTCAAATAAGCAAGTTTTTCATCGAAATTCATTGCATTTTGGGATGGAAATCGACTGTAAGGCATTGTTTCCTTTCGCCGTTTAACAATAATCTACCAGGAGTTCCTTGCCCTAATTTCAGTGGCCTGGGAACTAGTTCTTCTATGAGTTTGATTGGTCTAAAAGGCATCCAATCACATGCCTTTATAAAAATATAGCAAATTTGGCTTGATTTTTGTGAAAAGTTTTTTTTCATTTTGCAGACTTTTTAGATACAGCTATTTCAAAAAAGGTTGAATACTGCATACTGTATACTGAATAGTGCATTCCAAGACCAAAGGGCATTGTGGGTCATAGTGACATTGGGAAAATATTTGGCTCTCTGTCATTTGTATGGACCTCGCTGCGCTCAGTCCGCACAAACATGACCTCGAGCCAAATATTTTCCTGTACGCCCCTCCCACTCAGTCAATAAGTACATAATATTACCTAACTTATTAGTGAAGGATTATATATTTTAATAATAATATTGTGATGTGATCTTCTGCATAATCTGATTCTTCGGCATAATTCTGTGTGTGAGGATTCTTTATGGCTTTGCTGTAACAGTGACTTGAACCTGGTGCAGAGCTTATCATCTGTCTTATATATGGTGGTGCACCCATCTACAATAACTGGTGATCTTGTCTCCCCCTTCCCCCCAGGTTCGGCCCCCCGCCCCTCTCCCCAAGGTACAGCACAAGATGCTGTCTGAATCAGGGTGTTGCTTCATATTTAAACTTTAAGTTAAATTATATTCACCACATAAGTTGAGCAGTATCTATCATTGAAGTGGCATCTGGAACAGGCCTAAAACAATGGAATTTCTAAAATATGGATTTTATATTTATTACAGAAACAATCAATTTATAAAAAATGATAATTTAGTCAGCTGTGTTTTTGGCAGTTAGCTTTTGGTTTCCCCCATGTTAGCCCCTGAAAGATTGACTACAAGGGTGCTTTATGGTTTGAAAGTTTTCTTTAACTAAGGATATCTTTTTACATGAATGACTCATCTAAAATCAATTCAAGTGCAAGAAATTATCATCAATAGGTGAATTTCATACAGTGTTGATACACATTTTAATCAATCAATCAAGCAATATATATAACATGTGCACATGTCTCTGTACTGTGATATTAACATGCTGGAAGCTGTAGAGCACAAGAGAACCAAGCTAAGGAACATGAGGCTTGGCCAAGCGTTTGGTGTGCTCTACAGCTCTAGGGCTGATTTATATTGCTTTTATGAAACATTTTTAATTGTGCTCTACAGCTTCCATGTCCTGATATAAACATGGTACATAGACAATCAGTTTACATATCATATTTCCAATATTTTATAATAGACAACAGAAGATAGACATGAATTGAGTTTAGAAATCGAAAATATCAATAGCATTATTACAAAAATATAATATGAATGACATTGATTGTTTACCTTTCAGGTACAAATATTTTATCATGGAACAGTATGAAGATCTTTAATACTAAATCAAGGTCAGCTGATACAAGAGACCAGCATACAGATAGAATAGTGTTAATAATGTTAAGACAAGAGTACCATTAGACAATCAACACTGACTAGAATCAAAGCCTGTACAAGACTAGATCAAGGTCAGCTGATACAAGAGACCAGTATACAGATAGAATAGTGTTAATAATGTTAAGACAAGGGTACCATTAGACAATCAACACTGGCTAGAATCAAAGCCTGTACAAGACTAGATCAAGGTCAGCTGATACAAGAGACCAGTTTACAGATAGAATAGTGTTAATAATGTTAAGACAAGGGTACCATTAGACAATCAACACTGACTAGAATCAAAGCCTGTACAATACTAGATCAAGGTCAGCCTATATACATGTACAAGTGACCAGTATACAGATAGAATAGTGCTAATAATGTTAAGACAAGGGTACCATTAGACAATCAACACTGACTAGAATCAAAGCCTGTACAAGACTAGATCAAGGTCAGCTGATCATGATACAAGAGATCAGTATACAGATAGAATAGTGTTAATAATGTTAAGACAAGGGTACCATTAGACAATCAACACTGGCTAGAATCAAAGCCTGTACAATACTAGATCAAGGTCAGCCTATATACATGTACAAATGACCAGTATACAGATAGAATAGTGCTAATAATGTTAAGGCAAGGGTACCATTTAACAATAAACACTGATGGATTGATTTAAAACTATAATATACAATATTAAAAAAAGCTAATGAAGAATACAATAGGTTTGTAGTACACGCAGAAGGACCCAAAATATACTACGACATTGTTTATCAAATAATATAAGGCCATCCTCATATATTTTTTCATTTCCCATCACACTATCCTCTTTCAGTTTTTATTTTATTCTATTCCTGATTTCTGAAAAATAGGGTTGTTCGGGCTATGGGAAACAAAAAATATACGAGGATAGCCAAAGAAAGTAAAGGAAATTTGTAGCACAAGGATATAGAGATAAATATGAATGAAAGGCAAGTGAAAGGTAGCCAATGAGATTAAAATTATTCCAGGTTACTATTTTACCTTCTTGGGAAAAAAATATGCATTTATCTACATGTATTTTAAAGGTTATGATATTACTTTTTGTAGGTTGTATGGTTAATAGACCTATATACATGAAGGATGTTCATTATGGTAATGAATAAAAGTTATGAAAAAAAAGTGACTGAAGGTGGTAAATTCTTTTGAAACTCAATTTTTAAAATTCCTGTCCAAATGCCAGTTTCAATTCAATTTTTTAACTATATTTCTTTCACATAGCTTGGTCAGTATGTTGACTGCATGCACAAAAGAAAACCCTTTTCATATTCTTTTGCTGTTGTGGTTAAGGAACGTGTGGTTCAGGGAAAATATCCATACCCCACCATTGAGGAAATTTTAAAAAGGTCTACCCTTTACATGGAATTTCAGAGGTTTTGTTTGAAGTTGTGCATTCTTTAGAGCACATGAAAGTAGCTATTTAGCTATTTTTACCTAGGTTAGTCTTTATGGTTATTGTAAAATTAGATAGCATACATCCGTAATATGTTAATTTGTTATAAATATTCAATGAGTTTATTACTTAAATTTATTACTTATATACCTTTATTGTGCCTTTTTCTTGTGTATGATTACAAAAAGGATATGATTAAGTGGTAATTGAACTTCGTGTCGTGCAATTTGGTTTGAAATCAAACTTGCAATTACAAATCACACTCCCGCTACGCAGTCGTGTGATTTTGTAATCGCACGTTTTTTTTCAGGCCAAATTGCACTCCACTCAGTTCAATTACCATTATTAATTTGTTATAAATATTCAATGAATAATCATAATTTGTTTATGATGCTAAATAATTAGAACGTATGTGTAATACCATGAAAAAACAAAGTTGATACTGACAAATAGTAGCTTAATTTAGTGACTAATAGTTGGTAGCACTCAACCAGAACATTCATTACACAGACACAAAATGGTCTTTTGTGTATTTGGCTTTGTGTGAGTGATAAAGATTGTCTTGATAGCAGATTGTATTATGGATGCATGCAAATCAAATGCAAGTTAGACAATTAACAAGCATTGTGTTGGCCCGACAGCCTCACTTGTATGATTCTTAAAAACAAAAGAATATCTCCTGGGCTCAACTGTACTAACAGCTATTTTGCTCTATTCACTTAATAAAGCACAGTTTTCAACCAATTGAAAGCATGTACATAGAAAGATTAATTTATACTAGAACAACCCTAAATTTAAATTTGGATTTTTGGACTAGCCTAAACATACACATGATTTGAACAAATTTATAAGAACATGATTATGTATATGAACAAAACAGAATGTACCTTAAATTCAGGATCGATATTCTTTATTAAAATGTACATTTACTGAGTTATACAATGGTTTAGGAAAGTGGCATATACCATTGGAATACTTGACAAGAAATGCTTCATAGAAAAGCTTTCAATACACTTGGATCACTTACGTACAGTAACTTTCTTCTCTACCATTCATAAATATATTGCAACATTACAGGCAAATGTTTGAAAAATAAACATTAATGAATCACAAATGGAGAAATGCTAACAGGAGAATTTCAGTTGTGGAATAGTTTTGAAATCTTTATAGACCCCCTCCTGATATTCCTAGAATGGATTATCAGGAATTGGAATGGGAGGACATGACAATAGGTTTCAAATTCTCAAGAGATTGAAATCCTTTTGTTTTGATCTCCAAATTTAGCTGCTTTGACGTAACATGCAAAGGGATCGATTACCTACTTACCATGAATAGAAGTCTTTACCTTGGGCATAATGTTTTACCCATTTCCAAACCATTTTGTCATTCCCTTGAGTATTATTTCTTTCTTTACTAGGAATGCTTTTTCAGCTATGGTGTATTGTTTTTCCATTTCAGAACCCTGTCATTCCTTGATATCATTTTTCTTTTCTTTACGCGGAATGCTTTTCAGCTATGTGTTTAATGTTTGTTTTTTTTTCCATTTCAGAAAAAACAAAAGAAAAAAACCATGTGTCATTCCCTAGAGTATCTTTCTTTGTTTTTTCTATTTCAGCTACAATTTTGTCATTCGTCCTGAATGACATGGCCGAATATCTGCAAAACAAAAAAATTAACTCTAGGAATGACACATGGTCTGAAATGGAAAACAAATAAACATTAAACCCAAGAGATATGTTATCACAACTTTACTCCATAATTCATCCTATTCTTGACATTCAAGTTAGCCAGGGTCGATGAACTTGATATGAAAGAAAGGCAAAAAACTTTAACACTCCGGGGTTCTGTGGTAAATAAGGACGCGTTTACCCTGGTTCCAAACTAGCATGGAAACAAAATGGACGCTCAATTTTCCAGCAATTTTCTAGATCCTTTGAAATAATGCAAAAATCTTTCCTAAAGTTGCCACACAACCTACTTAAACTACCAGGTAAGCCATAACCATGTATATCGAGTGAAAATCACAATCTTTTCCGTAGTTGGAATTATGAATTTGTGACATATTTCGTTGATTGTCGAGCGAGCTTGTATCACAAATTCGTCGCGAGGGAACACATCCAAGAAAACAAACAAACATATTCATCCTTAATGTTAATTCCTCCTCTAGTTGTAAACCTTCACCTTACGACAACAAGCAGAGATTGATCCAGGTACGTAACCATGAACAAAATCTTTTAAATTTCTTATCTTTGTTTTTTAGATGGATGTTCTTTGATTTGGTTTTGTTTTATCAAGAGCTCTTTGTTTTTCTTTGTACAACCTAGCTTAAAAAGTCTTTCTTTTAAAAAACTTCTAGAGTACATAACGTTTCAGCGTATACTCAAAGATTACATTCACTAAATCATATTATTAATTACCTAAATTCCTGAGAATATTTTTAAATTCTTTATCATCTTATTTAAAATTTCTAAAAGTTTGGAATATAGAAATTTTCGACAAATTTACTATAATTCGATAACATAAATAAAGTATAGGATGTTTATGTTTTCATCATTCTAGATTTTATTAAGTAGAATCTATATATTTATTTGTTTTAAAAGCTTTTGATGTGTAGCCAAGCTTAAGTTTATGTAACAAACTCTTGTTTGCCATTTATATACGTACATTGATTAAATATTACCGTAATATTTTAAACACCTCTTTAGTAATAATGTCAGTGTAATTGATATGTGATGAAGTCATATTTTGAAGAGCTCTACTTTTGAAAGGAGGTCCCCTGTTTTCTTCATACATCAATGCTTCAATATTATTTTTTATTAAATTCTTTCCAAATTACTACGACTTGAATAAGATTAAAAGTTATGGAACTAATAAACAATTGAAAGCGATGTTGTCCTATTGATGAAAAAAACATTGAACAAATCATAATCGTGTCTTGCTTTTTTCTCATTATCATTTCCAAACCTGCTTTGTTAACTCTGGTTTTTTATGATGATAATTATTAACTAAGTACAACACCTTTCAAAATTGTTGCTTATTTCTCAGTTATTATTGTTAAATATTTTTTCTCGGAAACTCCAAACATCCGGCATTCGCCAAATTTTAATTTTTTGATTGAATCGTTCTTTAATTTGCTTTGATAAATTGAAAATATTTTTTAAGCACAGATAATATTTAACTACATTTATTGTTAGAGTGCAAAGAATCTATACCTGTGAAATAGTTAGGATGAAATAGGAGATGTTTAGCCGCTAATTAGGCAAGACAGCGGAATTCAGTGAGGCGTGACAAGGCACAAG